>NC_053025.1:105018049-105201085 GCF_003073215.2 Triticum urartu | reverse complement strand
AGCATAAGACGAGCAAAGTGGTTTGGGCGGGAACGAGTGTTTTTGAAAAATAAGGGTAGATCTGCCAAGTGTGACCCAGCAAGGGGCATAAAACCAATTATCCCTGGATTTTAATGCTATAGTTGGATTTAAAATCTTAGTAGTTGTGCCTACTTGCTAAGCTTTCAATCATTAATATGTGAACAATGGATTTTGCGAAAGCTTAGCGTAGGCCTCACCCACATATAGAACTGCAATGCATGATTATCGTTCTGGTATTATAGCCAATTGTCGATGGACAATTCTGTAACACCCTGCTACTCCTTTACTTTTTCATGTCTGTCCTCTGCATAGGTAAAAGTGTCACATAAGTGGCCTAAGCTCGTCCACACCCAACTGGAGGGAATAGCAAAGATGTGTGGAAAGTGACTGCATAGAATTCCTTCACACTTGCCGTCTCAGCATCGCCGGTAATAGTATCATATTTAGCAAAACACAATATCAACAATGACTGTACGGAATCCGTATAGTAGTAGGAAAGTAATAATGCTGGGTCGTATAATATAACTACATGCAGTATCCAAGAACAAATAGCAAGTCTGAGAGAGCAGTTGCACATGCCTTTTGCCATGGACATCATTATCCTGGCCGCCTAGGCCATCTGGACAACAGGGAATGATTATATTTTTCAGCATATCACTCCTAGCTTATATGCCTCAAGAAGAAAGCTCAAAGATGAGCTCCACTAGCTGCTGTTCAGGGCTAAGAGGAAATCCTACCACGCTCTTCCACAATGGGTGCAGACTTTCAGGCCTCCTTTGGTTTGTAGGATTTTTGTAGAAATTCTATAGGATATGATTTGCAAAGGAAAAATTCCTTTGAAGCCCTTTGGTTTGTAGGAACGGATTCCTATTTCTATGTAGGATAGAAATCAATCCTTCACGTTTTGGAGGGAAAAAAATATTAGCCTAGACTCAATGGAAAAAATCCTATCCTATGCACCAAATGGCATCTCTTTCTCTATAGGAATTGACATGCATGTCATCTCACTTCCTATGATTTTCCTATTTCTACAAAATTCATATCCTATGAATCAAAGAAGGCCTCAGATAAACAGTCTTCTATTGAAGGAGGAGCTAAGTGCTTTTCTACATCCAAACACCTAGTTTGGGTGTTGCTCTTTTGCTCCATTTGTGGTTATTTTTTGTATAGATAGTAAGATAGATTCATAGATAATTTCCTTTTTTTCCTTCTTGTTTCATGTACATACTTTTTGCATAAATTTTGTAAAAATTCCATGGGAAGTAATTCCTACAATTTGGGGTTAAGAAAATAATATAACTACGTGAAGGTGACAGTGTGGACTTGTGAGGAAGCTGTAAGAAGGAATTGAAATGGATTGATGTAATGGATGATGCATTGCTTGAGCCTCGTGGGCATATATATAGGAGTACACGATTCACTTGAAGTACAAGACAAGGTAGAATAAATCCTACGCTATCCTTACTTTCCTAACTAATCACGATACTCAACATCCCCCGCAATCACAACGGCAGCGATGCAGGCGGTGAGACTTGAGAAGAATCTGAAGATAAGCCGACGGACATCCCCCACATTCATAACGGTCGATGCAGCGTGGAAGTTGTAATTGGAGTGGAAACCGATAAGGTTGCTCAAGCAAGGTAGCCCTTCGTGCCGATGTCGATGTAGCCGAGAGAGTAAGATGGTGTAGTCGTGGTCAAGATAGCCGTGCGAAGGACGTCATGGTCGATTTCGAGTCGGGGTGGCCGGTGTCAAGGTAGTCACTGTGGAGCCACGGGTACAAGGAGGCGTCGTGTTAGTTATGGGCGTAGTGGTGTCTGGGAAGAGGAGCAGCGACTGCAGCTTGAGGAGGCGGCAACGACGGCTAGGTTAGAAGCATAGTGGCGATGCTCGAAGTAGGCGAGGAAGAACCCGACAACGTGATGAAGACCAATGCGGACGGGGGCGTTCATGCGCCTAGGAAGGCGACGTGACGCATGCCATATAGAAGTCGACGCGCGTGGACAGTGAAGTGGACCACGTGTCGCGGTGCTACGTGATAACCCACAAGTATAGGCGATCTGAACAGTTTTCGATAAGTAAGAGTGTCGAACCCAACGAGGAGCTAAAGGCAGAACAAATATTCCCTCAAGTTCTATCGACCATCGATACAACTCTACGCACACTTGACATTCGCTTTACCTAGAACAAGTATGAAACTAGAAATACTTTGTAGGTGTTGTTGGATAGGTTTCACTACAAAAAAATACACTTCCGTGATGATACGTGTTTGTCACAGTAGGTCGCTTTTTTGTCATGCATGTACATCCATGACAAATTTATAACAGAATCAAGATAGTCATACCTGTGCTGTCGTAGAAGTGTTCCATGACATTACCAAAATTATCATCACGGAAGTGTCCACTTCCATGACGATAAATCGCGCGTCACAGAAGTGCTTTCGTCAAGGGTGATCGCCACATGGCATCCACCGTAACGGAACGCCGTTAAGCTATCGGGTCGGGTTTTGGATCCGATAACCCGTTAACAGCTCCGACCAATGGGGATTTTCCACGTGTAAAATCATCATTGGCTAGAGGAAACACGTGTCGGCTCATCATCGGGACAGATGTCATCCACTCACTGGACAGAAGGCGCCTATGATACGTCGACACGTGGCACGGCCCAACAAGTTTAAATGGGCCGGCCCAACTAAAAGCCCACAAGATTTTGCGGACCATAATGGGCCGGCCTAGCTAAAGGCCCACGAGATTTTACGGACCATAATGGGTTGGCCCAGCTAAAGGCCCACAAGATTTTGCGGGCCATAATGGGCCGGCCCAGGTATAGGCCCACAAGATTTTTGTGTGCCATAATAGGCCGGCCCAGGTAAAGGCCCACAAAATTCTTGCGGATCATAATGGGTCGGCTCAGCTAAAGGCCCACGAGATTTCGCCGACATTAATGGGCCGGCCCAACTGTAGGCCCACAAGATTTTGAGGACCCTAGTAGGCCGACCCGTTAACTAGCTGCCATGTTTTGGGCCAAATGCCGGCCCATATTTGATACGGTCTATTAATGGACTGCCACGCTCCGGGCCTAATAGTGGCCCATATGAGATCCGGCCCGTTAAAAGCCTACCACGTTCTGGGCCAAATTACGGCCCAGATCAGGTCCGGCCCTTTAAGAGGTTTTGGGCCTAATTATGGCCCATATCAGATTCGGCCCGTCAACTGGACACTATGCTTTTGGGTCCACTTGCTAAAGGCCCACTTAGTAATTCGGCCTGATATTAGTTTTGGCCTGTTAAGGGCCCGTTTAACTTTTTGACCCTATATTAATTTCAGCATGTTAAAAGCCCGCCATATAGTTGGGCCTAACTATGGCCCGGTTTGCATCCGGCCTGCTCACAGACGATATCTGATTGGGCCAAACAAGGACCGAGACAATTTTTCGGCCTGTTAAAAGCCCGTGATTTGATTCGCACAATCATGGGTCGGGGTTCATTTTGGGCTGCTGCCGGCCCGTGAGCTGATCGGCACGTTTCAGGCCCAACCTACATCGTGATTGCATGACAGCCCGATTATGTACCGTAATTTTACGCTTTGGCCGGTTTACTGCGAAGACAGGATATATATACAGTAAAATAACTGCAGCATCGTGAATAAGAAAAAACCTATACTATACAATAAAGAAATTACGGCATATTACATCCACTGGGCATCAAAGTTCGCCACTATGATAATAAAGCACAAGCAGACAGGAGATTACATACACTGGGCATCAAAAATCGCCACCAGTGCAAATAAACACGCCGACAAAATAATATACAAAACCGACAGCACTTCAATAGAGTTCAAGAAAGGTTAGCCCTACCGGGGAGCTGCAGCGCAAGCAGCTGAGCAAGATGATGAGACTGTGCTTGTTCAACACTTATATCTTCCTCACTCTGAAAGATAAACAAGCAGACAGATGACAGGTTTTGCACATAAAAGTATCAGTGCTGACAATTCATCACATTTCTTACTGACGAATAAAGTGACACAGTTTAAATTTGCATTAACACAATATGGTATTGTTCAGGTCAAGACATGGCAGGAAATGACATTGTGAAGGAGTTGGCAGCTTCACGACACCACTGAATTACAGATCAAGAACTCATAAGTATCAATGGTTAGTGTGCTGTCAATTTATACCATTTCAGATTGGCAAATAAAGAGATGGTTTAAATAATAGTAGAATGATATGACATTTTTCATAGTTAAGACATTGCAGAATATGACATTGTGCTGTAGTGGGTAGGTTCACCACACCACTGGATTACAGATGAAGAACAGAAGCATACATGCAGTGCAAAAGAAAATCACTTGCTTTGTATAGTTTAATTTACATGGTATGAAGAAGGAACTTGGTTGTACAACTGAAAACTTAAATTGAGAAAGGACGAACTTTTGTTTATGAACTGCATATAATAAACTTTAAACAAGCAATTTGATGCAAACACCAAAAATAAACAGTTGTTGCAGTCATGCCTAACCAAATATATACAACAAAGTTTGAAGGCTTGAGATGGACAAACTTACATTATTGGTGAAGACATGCTCTACAAAGGCCTTGTCCATGCTGATGGGGGGGCAATTCAAGAAGTTTACCACAGAATCTTTTTCAAAAGCATTGCCTTTATTCTATATTTTATTAAGAGTAAATATAGATGTGATAATATACAAAAAATGGAGAATATTTAAGATAAGATGAAGAGTGATGCTAAATAACCAAGTAGCTATAAATATAAGTGCAGCGATACAGGCAAAAGGTACAGCCAAGAGCAATGCACAGCTAAACTTCTTCAGTACCAACCTTATGGTAAGAGTAAATATAGATCTGATGTGTAGAAAATGGAGGGCAAAGGAAAATAAGCTGCAGAGTGATGGTACATGAACAACTACCTGTCATTATAAGTACACTAATAAAGGACAGCATGTACTTATAAGAGCAATGCAGAGCTAAAAAAAATTGGCATTGGATATATTCTACACTAATGTAACCATTCATACAGATCAGGTAATTTGGAGCGAACAATTGATAAGCAATCTATCATGCATACTGCTGTCACATAATGAACCAGGTATGTATGCAACTACAGTGATACAGGACAACAGGTACTAACAAGAGCAAAGCAGCGGGCAGCATATTTGAGATATCTTGTCGTTCTTGTCAAACCGGAATTCTTCTTCGAGTAGATTTCCTACAAAAAAGATCCGTAAGGCACATGCGGAAAAGTAGAAGTTCAAATTGTCATGTGATTTCATAGACAGTACCTCATCCTGGGAACGAGACCAGTGCATAACAAGGTTTTTCCATTCAATGTATTCTAAATTTAGCACAGGAGACTTCACCAGAAATTCGTTTATAGACTTGCCATCAAAGTGTGATTTCCTCAGGTAACACTGATACTGCTGCAATGCTTCCTTGAAAAGCACAAGCAAGCTTTGCTCGTCATGACTATCCAGATTGACCCTCGCCTAGTTACAACAATGTAATGTAAATCATTGATGTGTTCAATCAGCATAAAACAGGAAAATAATAGCCATGAATAATAGCACTTACACGTAAGTTGGACAGGAAGATGTGAAAATGGTGTTTGTCTTCACAATAATCTTCCCATGATGGGAATATATGCATGTAGTCCCTAACAACATTGAAAGCATTGTCTTTTAAACTGGGAATAAATGGAATGGGATTCCAATCTGCAGGAATTTTCCGTCTCTGCAGTTGGGATAGGTCTTCGGCCGGTGGACTTGTTGTACTTTTTGCTGGAGTGGGATTTTTCTGTGGTACAGCTGGTGCTATGGCAAATGAAATCGGTATACCTTTTTCTGGAGTGCAGGTCCTGTGTGGTGGGGCTAGTGGTGTGGCCAGTGAAGTATGGGTACAGTCTGCTGGAGTCGGTCCTACGTTTTGTGTTACTGGTTGTACAGCCAATATAAGTGGGGTGCTGTCTGATTTCTCCGGCACCACCACGTTTTTCAAGGACTTTGTTGGTGCTCCTTCAGGTTCGGCAATCACCCTCTTTCTTTTTGATGTCTGATGAGCATTTGAGTGGAAAAACATGGTATGATGACATATGGAATATGTATTGATAATGGATGGGCATGGCATCTCGACATATATGATGAGTAAACTAAGCAGATGGCGGTGCAACAAAGTAGAAGAAATGCAAGACAACATATGCAAGATACCCGCAATCAATAAAACATTGCCAAATTAGAACAGGCACCTTAATGGGTGAACAGGACAGGCCATCTGCCTTTGACTCTTCGAGGTTAGAATAGTCATTAGGATCATATTCTGAACAAGAATCAACAGGTGGGGAGCGTATGAGTTTCATTGCATCCAGAATGGCACTCAATGCCTTGGTGCCAATTTTGTAAGTCATTGCAGTGTTTAGCTTTAAGAGTGGACTGCTGCTAGAGTGACACAAAGCAGCTACACAGATCATAGTGTAGATATAACGGAAAAACCTTAAGCATCAGATTAAAATCAGCAAAGTGGAACTTGCTGCAATATATGTGCTAGTATTATCGGTACGGCTAGAAAGGCTTTGGATACCAGGTCTCTTCAAGTGAAGGTGCAGTACTGTTAATATCAATGTAACTCTCAAAGGCGACAGAGCTCCCCGCATTTCCTTGTTATTCTTATAGGGTTCAATTGGGCAGGCCACTACAAATCCTATTCCTATGTTTACAAGATCCTACGAATCAAAGAGGCTCAAAGTGTCCATCACAACCGACCGTATAGACCTCTACACTGCAAACGTCCTTGCTCATCTTCAGTACAAGGAACATATTGTACTACTATCATACTCCCTCCATTCCAAAATATAAGTCTTGGTAGAGATTTCCACTATGGATCACATACAGATGTATCCAGGTACATTTTAGAGTGTAGATTCACTCATTTTGCTCCATATATAGTCCATGGTGGAATCTATACAAAGACTTGTATTTAGGAACAGAAAGAGTACATATTAAAGAAGAACGGAAGAGGAACATGGTAAAGAAGAGCAAGCAGATTTTGGATAATAAAATGTTGGTTGCGAAGTGCCCAGACATGATGAACCAGAGTGCATTAAGAATGCAACTCCTAGCTGTCTCTCGACCATTTCAGGCGGTTGGATGAAGATCCTACGTCTCCTAACCCTGCTTCTTCCTCGTATCTGATTCTTCCCATACAGAACACCGCACGGGCCGCCGACCGGACCACCGGCCTCCACCGCATGTGTTCCTCTGCCACCCCCACCCCCACCCCCACCCCAAACCCCACCCACGTCGAGTTTTCTTCGTTCGGCAAGGCCCCACAACCACCCGAGCCCCTTCGATCGCACCGGCGAACTCCGGCGAGCTCTAAAAAATCGACTGACCCAATTTTGAAATTTAGTCTACTGTGATTTAACTAGTGTGGAATATAAAAGGGGAAAACCATAAGCATTGCGAGTATGGTGTTGAGCGTGCCATGGCGGATCTGAAGGTGCAAACCGGACAAAGGCAACTTCGCAACCAAGACAAGAAATCAGAGTAAAGCAGTGGTGATCTATTTTCTTGTTGTGATAAATAAGTTGAGCAGATACGAAAGAGTACCGCCTCTGGTGCGGCGCCGTGTATGCATCTGCTGAGAATTTGACGGTGCTGCGGTAGCAATGGCTGTCGGCGGCGTGGAAGCAGATCTAGGAGGGTAGACGGTGGCGGCGGGGCGCGGTGGACGAGACGGTCGTAGGAGCGGTGCCGGCAAGGTGGACGACGACGGGGATGAAGCGAGAGGACGGGATGCAAGGATCCCGGTCCAAAGCCGTGGATGAGAGAGGTCGATCTCTTGTAATGGACGGCGGTGTCGGGGTATCAGCTCCGACATGGTGGAGGAGGACGGCGGTGGATGGGGTGGCGGACGGCGGCGGACGGAGGAGGGTGGGGTGGAGAGGGTGTTTTGGCGCCCACGGAGTACGAATGGGGAAAGGGAGGTAGAGAGGAAGGGGGAACCATGTATTCAGGGCGCGTTTGTCTCAAATGCGAGGAAATTTACAAACTTAGCCCCCGTTTCAAATTTCTACTACATCACAGCAACACTAGTCGGTTGGGGATAGGACTGTAATCTTGCATACACCGAATATTTGCCGACGAGAATTTGTTTTTGGCGCCCACCGTGTATGAATATGAATCGGGGAGGGAGTCGATTTTGGCCGAGGACACACTGTGTTTTGGCGCCCACTGTGTATGAATCCGGGTGAGAGGCGGTTACGTCATGTTTGGGTGAAATTACAAACCTACCCCTATCGAAACCTATAGAAATCCAGCATATAGGCTTTGCATGGCAAGGATAGGCAGTAGTGATTTCCATCTCGCGGATTTTGGTTTCGGGCGGTTACTGCGACTTTCCCCGCTTTGTTCAAATTTTGCAGAGTGCATGTTTACCGTGCCAACTCAATTCGAATCCCATTTGTATTCTATTTTTCTCCGGGCAGGATCCATTTTCAATTGGAATTACATTCTATATACATCATTATATATATATATATATATATACTTTCAAAAGCACAACAAAGAATTCTGCTCCTTTATATGTATAATATGATTTACAAATACAACGATCTCGAAATCTTAAGGTTGAATTCGAAAAAAATAACCAAATTTTGTTCTACTAAAATGTATGGATCAGTAATATCTACATATTAAATAACATAGATGTGTGTGAATTCATATGAGTATGCATGTTTGATAGATCAATTTTGGTTCGAGTATGGATTACATGTATCATCATCTCGAATTCAAATATTTGAATCCCTTTTTTGTTCACTCCTTTCACGCCCATCTCTCTCGCATGCATGCTCCTTTAGGTAGCTATCACTCTCTTTTCTCCAGCTCACCCGCATGCTCACTTCATGTTGCTCCTATCCTC
Organism: Triticum urartu; assembly: GCF_003073215.2. Classification (NCBI taxonomy): domain Eukaryota; kingdom Viridiplantae; phylum Streptophyta; class Magnoliopsida; order Poales; family Poaceae; genus Triticum; species Triticum urartu. Next base: position 105,192,136 of record NC_053025.1, on the reverse strand, counting down.
GCAAACATGGTCTCTCGACGTCTCCCTTGAGAAGTGTCACACTCTCCCTATTATTATAAATTACACGGTTTTCATTATCTCTCACGTCTCTACTGTTCTCTGGTATCACTCGGTACCTAAGCTTTATTTTTCACCGCCGAACACACAGTCTCCACTCGTCTTTCACTTTGTCTTTCTCTCTATGGGATTCTCTCACACACCCTATATGTCTCTACATATGACTCATACCACTAAAATTACTCTCTCTATCTCTCCTGTAGACACAACATTTGTTGCGGTCTCCTTTTTGTCTCCATCCCAGACTGATATTATTCATTTGTTTACCGATCAGACAACCCCGACTGCCGTCTCCTCTCTCTCTCTCTCACAAACACACACGCACAACTCCTACCACTAAAATGTGAATGGAAAACGAGATTTTGTTATACCAAAACAAAAAAGGACTGGAGGGAGTGATTGCTCTGACACGGACGCGACCTCTCATAGCACAGGCATTGAACCGGCGCGCCGACCAAGAGGGCCACACTCGCTGCAGGCCCGGCTGAGCACGCCTCCTCGCTGCGTGCAACCAGCTTAAGACTGCCCCACCTGCCTTCATTGAATCCGCGCGTGTGCCGGCAACACGTCCTTCTGCGAGCTGGCAGACATTTTAGAACACAAAAAATGACTACAATATAATTAATTTACGCATGGTCTTGACTTGTTGTGCTCGCACTGGTAGCAGGAACTAGTAGAGGATTTTCTTTATTTATAACTCTCCTCACATTTTTTGGCTTTGAAGTGAATCATGGTTGTGGACATTATGTATGAATGTGCAGATATCTGTGAACATGAGTTTGATGTGGAAGTTGAACTTGGAATGTCGGGCTTGCGCGTGAACTATACCATGTCCAATGCTTCGTCTGTTATTGTTTGGAAAGTAATTGCTGTTATTACATGACCCAAAAAAGCATTTTGTGCCACATCAGTAGATGCACGGACATCACAACAGGCATGCTGACTGGATAAACATTTGAACCTAGCTATTATGAAGAAAATTTTGTATTGACAACAGTTTTAGATAGCAGGAGACGCCTAGCCTGCTCTGCCTCTGCTAGCTTATTTCTGGCTTCTTCCATCTCTTCTTTGGCTTGGGTGAAGAGAGCATCTGATTGCTCTTTTCGCTTCTTCAGGAACTCAGGTACATTCTCAAGGGCTGCTGCACGCTTTCTTTCAGTCTTTACTAATGCCACGAGGACACGAACAGCTGAGACTCTACCTGGCTTGTGTGTAATCCAACATCATCTGGGAATTTGCACCTTGTGTCTAATCCAGCATCATTAGGGAACTGGCACCTTGTGTGTAATCTAGCCTCATTTTGGAAACATGATCTCGAGGTTGACCATACTTCCCTCCTCGCAGGAACTGCATCCTGACATGAAGTTACTTCTTTTTTAGATCAATACTCAGAGCAACCTAGATCCATTTAGTAGAAGCCAGATAAACAGAACTCGGAGAAGTGAATTCAAAAGGAATAAATAGATAAAAACAGACTACAAGGTGAGAACACCCACTTCCTACATCAAGCTAAAAACGAAAGCATTAGGACGATTAAGACTCTTCTTATTACACATCGAAGAACACCACGCTTAAGAGAAACAGAAACTACAACATATACACATCGAAGAACACGAGGCTACACGAAAGTAATTGAAAGCGTGTTACTTACCAAAGCTCGTTTTACAGGTTCAGTGCAGCTCCTCTTTAACTTGCCACGCTCCTTGAAGATATCCCGAATATCCCGTGTTTGATCTTCATTGCTCCTCTGCATGTTCGCACTCATGGTTTTAAAATCTCAACATGGCAAGAAAAATATACTACTAGTAATACTCGCGCATCTTGTGGGCAACATTAAAGCACTTGTCTGCCATGTTAGAGCATCTCCAACAAGATAAACTACTCATACAAATGCATCTTGATGCGTGCAATGCATGGGCATTTTGCTAGTTCTAAAAACCTTTCCATCATTTGCCACACTACTGGTTCCTAGATGAAAAACCTACCCAAGCACAGCGCGATACATGAGCGACGCACAATTACAAGCTGATATTCTGTTGGACAATGGAGGCTATAACCAATTACTTTTACGGGAACAATAGCACCCAGGAAATTTGAAGGGTAGGTATGAACAAAATTGGAACTGCACATGTACTGCTAAGTGATTCAATACACACATTACCAATCGAGGAGGAGAACGATGGTCGCGGTGGCCTATGTGAGTCATGGTAGGCAACGGGAGTCAGTTCATTGTCCACGACGGTGGTACTTCTGCGCTTGGCGTCGGCTTCCGGGAAGCAGATACGAGACCGTGGAAGATGATGCCGGGGAAGAGGCTCCATGTACAACGACGATGGTGGACCGGCTCCAGTGCGGCGTACGAGGTCGTCGATTAGGCAGATGCGCTGTGGTGGACGAGTGCGCCGATGTAAAGGGGAGGAGCACGAAGGCTGCGGTGCCGTGGAGAAGTCTATTTTGCGATGGGGATAGAAATTGGGGAGTATTCAGGTGTACTACTCTGGGTGCCGGGGTGGGGTTGGCTGGGTAGGGTGAACCTGAAGTTACGAAAACAGCCCCCTACCAAGCGTCATCCGTAGGCCTGTTCCGAAGGCTATGATGGTAACTTCCCACTGCTCGAATCAGGGTCGTGGGAGATTTTCCCGCCGACCTCAAAATTTTGTGACACTAGACTCCCCGTGTGGCGTGTTGAGTGATTCGGCTAAGCAACTAGCGAGTAGTAGTAGTAAACTCTGCATATTAGGTTTGACCGAAGTCAAACTTCCTAAAGTTTGACCAAGTTTATAGAAAAATATAAATATTTACCATAACAAATATGTATGATGTGAAAGTACATTCAATAATGAATCTAATGGTATTTATTTGTTATTGTATATGTTAATATTTTTGTTATAAGCTTTCTGAGAGTTTACAAAGCTTGACTTTGACCAATGCTAATACGCGGACTTAAATAAAAATGGAGGGAGTACACATTTGTTTTCTTAGTTTGTAGTGAACTAATCATTTGTTGAAATTGTGAAATAAATATATTAGGCTATTGACTTCGAATGTAATGGTCTATAAAATTCAATAGTTACAATCATTGTCGAATCCCAAGATGTATACAAGGTCTATAGTACTTCACAACATGCTCAAACTCACATAATCCCAGTCAAATGAGAATCTAAATGCATTTCATAGTTATTACTTTGTAGGATGCAACAAGAACAACCATAACTCTACATCAGCCATTATAAAAGCAACATTTTGACATATCCCAATGTGTGAATGAAACATGCAGAGAGAGCTTTTGAAGATGGAGCAGATAGGGCGGGAAAGATTGTATGTATGTGGACGAGAGAGTAGGAGACAAACCTAACGAGACAGAGAGAGAGAGAGAGAGAGAGGAAGAAGTTAGGTCAGTGAGAAAGATGCATACATGTAATATACATGAGATGCGTGTGCATCTGGATTCTGTATACGTGGAAGGAGAAGAGACAACATGTTTGATGAGAGAGCAGGAAAAACATGGACGAGAGGGGAAGGATCTCGTGGGTTGAGGGATTGAAAATTTTGTGCGGGGGAGAGAGGGATTGGTAATTTTGTGCAAGAGAGAGAGAGAGGGTGGGGGAGGAGTCAGTCAGCCGTCGTCACATCACCCTGCTTTCAAATGACCCCGCATTCTCTAGCGCGGTGTGGTCGCCGTCTTCGATCTGCTCGTTGCCCTCTTTGAAGACAGAGGTGTTGTGCATGTTGGGGTGCAAAGAAGTACAAGCGAGAGTGGTTGCCGTATAACCTTGGATGGGGATGAATTGTGTGCTCGGGGGAGTGCTGCGTGTGTCTCTCTGTGTGTATGTGTGTGTGTGTGCATGTGTGTATCAAATATTGAGAGAAAACAAACCTAAGGAGAGAAATGGGTATTCACGAAGAGATTGTGCGGGCCTTGAGGTGGGCAGGGGCCGGGTGAGGGTGTCAAAATGTGCGCGTTGATGCATGTGTTGCATGCGGCCGTGCGAGGGACAGACGAATCGAGAGAGATGGTTGTTGTGTTACGGATGCTCCTCTCTATGTCTCTCTCTCTCTCCCTCTCTCTCTCACACACACACAAGTAAACCAGAAGACCGTTCTCTCATGTATACACAACATATCGGCATCTGTCTATGTCTCACTCATGCACTATCATTTGCACATTCACACCTCTCTATGTCTGTATCACATGCACACCGTCTCCATATTGCCCTTCCGCCACAACACACATATGGACACATACACACGTTCTCTCTCAGTCACACACACAAAATCAGTATTGAAAGGATCGAGAAGAGGTGTCTAGAGGGGGGTGATTAGACACTAAGTGCCAAAAGTTACAGTTTTTAATATTCTTAAGTTTAAGTGGAGTTTAAGCACAAGTTTAACAAACACAATACATATCAAGGAAGCATGCAATGAGTATATGAGCAGCGAAAAGTAAAGCATGCAACTTGCAAGAATGTAAAGAGAAGGGTTTGGAGAATTCAAACGCAATTGGAGACACGGATGCTTTTGTCGTGGTTCCGATAGGTGGTGCTATCGTACATCCACGTTGATGGAGACTTCAACCCACGGAGGGTAACGGTTGCGCGAGTCCACAAAGGGCTCCACCCACGAAGGGTCCACGAAGAAGCAACCTTGTCTATTCCATCACGGCCGTCGCCCACGAAGGACTTGCCTCACTAGCGGTAGATCTTCACGAAGTAGGCGATCTCCTTGCCCTTACAAACTCCTTGGTTCAACTCCACAATCTTGTTGGAGGCTCCCAATTGACACCTAGCCAATCTAGGAGACACCACTCTCCAAGAAGTAACAAATGGTGTGTTGATGATGAAGTCCTTGCTCTTGTGCTTCAAATGATAGTCTCCCCAACACTCAACTCTCTCTCACAGGATTTGGATTTGGTGGAAAGAAGATTTGAGTGGAAAGAAACTTGGGGAAGGCTAGAGATCAAGATTCATATGGTTGGAATGGAATATCTTGACCTCAACACAAGTGTAGGTGGTTCTCTCTCAAAAAATGTGTATTGGAAGTGTAGGTATGTTCTGATGGCTCTCCTATCGAATGAAGAGTGGGTGGAGGGGTATATGTAGCCTCCACACAAAATCTAACCGTTACACACAATTTGCCAAACTCGGTGGGACCGAATGGTTAAACTCAGTCGGACCGATTCAGCAAACCTAGTGACCGTTAGGATTTTCGGTGGGACTGAGATGCAACTCGGTAGGACCGATATGGTTAGGGTTAGGGCATAACGTAATCTCGGTGTGACCGATTACACAAACTCGGTGGGACCGATTTTGGTAATAAGCTAACCAGAGAGTTGGTCAGGCAAACTCGGTGAGACCGATTACACAAACTCGGTGGGACTGATTTTGGTAATAAGATAACCAGAGGGTTTGCATTGTAATCTCGGTAGTACCGATTGCTCAAACTCGGTGAGACCGATTTTGGTAATGGACATACATAGAGAGATTACAATCCCATCTCGGTGAGACCGAGATCCCTATCGGTGAAACCTATTTGCTAGGGTTTTTGGCAGTGGCTATGCCATTTGAAACTCGGTGGCGCCGGATAGATAGAATCGGTGGGGCCGAGTTTGACTTTTGGTTTAGGTCATATGTGGATGTGGGAAGGTAGTTGAGGGTTTTGTAGCATATCACTAAGCACTTTGAGCAAGCAAGCCATTAAGCAACACCTCATCCCCTCTTGATAGTATTGGCTTTTCCTATAGACTCAATGTGATCTTGGATCACTAAAATAGAAAATGTAGAGTCTTAATCTTGAAGCTTGAGCCAATCCTTTGTCCTTAGCATCTTGAAAGGGTTCCACATCCTCTAGTCCATGCCACTCCATTGTTGAACTTATCTGAAACATACTAGGTAAAAGTGTTAGTCCAACAAGAGATATGTTGACGTTAATTACCAAAACCACCCAGGGAGCACTTGTGCTTTCAATCTCCCCCTTTTTGGTAATTGATGACAACATACATCAAAGCTTTAGATAAAGATATAGAGAATAGCAAGTAAAGCTTTGGAAAGACATGTAACATGCATAGGCTCCCCCTACATGTATGCAATCATGTGAATATTGAATGTAGGAGCATGTGAATGCGTAAACATGACAGAGTAAGCAATGTGTTACATGTATCTTGGCTATATGCATCAGAGCAAATGATGTGAATGTGAGAAATGTACATTCATGCTCATGAGTCCTTCTTGCAAACAGTATGTACATCAGCAAGAATTTCTCATTCGCATGACTGTGATGCATATACTTACCTTGTGGTCTTGAGTTGGCTTAGGATGGGATGAACCTGCGCAAACAAGGTTAAATAACACAGATACACCTACTGACCAGAGCAAGCAAGAGAAACCACAAGAGAACCAGACTAGGATGACATGTAGAGTGAGTACTAAGTACCACATTGGATATAGACATGTCCCCAAAGGTAAAGATATGCAATAAAATCAAAGATTTCCTTCCCTTAGATGTCTTGCTCCCCTGAATCTGCATGGGATATTGGGAGAAGATAGGGAACAGAAAATCAGAGCAACAAAAAAGGAAACAACAGAGCTTGAGCTAAAGCAAGCAACCAAACATGTCTTTCCCCTCTTAAAGACATGTGACATCTCTCCTCTTGAACACCAAGCATCTAGGGTCTTTGATGATATTACTTTCTCCTAGTTGAGAAACTCTCTCCCCCTGAGTATTCTCTCTTTCTCTCCCTATAGGAAGGATTAAGCTTTGGTGTGATCTCTCTCTCTCCCCCTTTGACATCAATTTCCAAGAAGGGCTCTTCTGGACATGTGATACAAATGGGTTGGTCCTCGAGTCACAAAGCAAAGCAGCATGTCTAATATGATGCTGGTAGAGGACAAGAATCATTGAGTGAAGCTGGAGCAAACAGAAATCAGGAATAAGTGGCAAGTTGGTTTTCCTATGGTGGAATCGGTGACTCCGAGTTGTGTGCTTCGGTTGCACCGAAAGATTTTGGTTGGGCCAAAGAGAACAAACCGGTGTGACCGAGTTCATTAGAGTGAAACCAGTTGTCACCTCAGCTCACTAGACAAGTAAAATCTCACAAGGATATGCAAGGAATTTACTGAAAGATTTGCAATGAATTGGATGCAGAAAATGCAAAACAAAAAAGGAAAGAAAAGAAACTAAAAGTTCTAGATGAAGTTTTTTTTGAAAGGGGAAACAAATATGCAAGAGACAAAAGCACAGAGAGACACACGAGAACTTCATCTAGAGATGGTCGGCGACAAAGTCACCTATGTTAGAGTATATTGACTTAGGAGTCAAGTGAGAGCGCTTGATCATAGGTCATACTCATCGTTTAAGTTCAAAATAGGGTTACCATTTTTTGTTTAAGCCTTTTGATGTATTCACATCTTGTCGAGTTGCTTTGACTCATGACTTGGAGTAAAGCTTCTCTAAGATGGAATAACATACCTTGGGTGGTGGTGTTGATCTTGCTCATGTGGTTGAACTTGTGCGGGTTGCTCAAGGTTGATGTAGTTCATCAAGGATTGGGAGCACCACTTGGAGTTTGAGTTCATCTACCTACATGGGTTAGCTTTGCAAGGAAGAGCACTTGTGTATCCAAAATGACAATCATGAGACTCAACATAGAATTTGCCAAAGGATATGTTTGAATGGTTTCGTGCTTCCTTGTCTTCAACCACCATTGTGTAGAGACATGGTGATGTAGAGATTGCTCAAGATGTGAGTGAGTTGCAATCTCATAGATTTAGATTCAACCAAGTACCTACACGGGTTAGATAACATGCAAGGTACAAATATATTCAAGACATATGAATAGCATCATAAGAGAAATATCGAGGATTAGTCATAGGCTCATGCCCCGCATGTATCAAATGGAGTTCCTACTCCAAGTTTGAAGCATCAATGATGTTAAATTCACCTCTCAACCTGCAAAACACTTTCTCATCAAGTGGTTTAGTGAATATATCCGCCAATTGCTTATCGGTGCGAACATGCTTAAGGTTAATGTCCCCTTTTGCAACATGATCTTGAATGAAATGATGACGAACTTCAATATGATTAGTTTGAGAATGTTGCACGGGATTGTGAGAAATCTTAATAGCACTTTCATTGTCACATAGCAATGGAACATGTTTCACATATATTCCATAATCTTTAAGAGTTTGGGTCATCCAAAGTAATTGAGCACAACATGAACTAGCGGCAATGTATTCCGCTTCGGCGGTGGATAAGGATACCGAGTTTTGTTTCTTGGAAGACCAAGATACAAGAGATCTACTAAGGAATTGACAAGTACCCGAAGTGGATTTTCTATGAACCTTGTCTCCGGCATAGTCCGAATCGGAGTAGCCAACAAGATCAAAAGAGGACCTCTTAGGATACCAAATGCCAAAATTTGGTGTATGGATTAGGTATCTCACTATCCTTTTCACAGCCTTAAGATGACACTCTTTAGGAGCATCTTGATATCGTGCACACATGCACACACTTAGCATAATATCGGGATGAGAGGCACATAGATATAACAATGAACCAATCATAGAGCGATAAACCTTTTGATCAATCGGTTCACCATCTTTGGTCAAATCAAGATGTCCACTAGTAGGCATGGGTGTAGTCATACCTTTGCATTCTTGCATATTGAACTTCTTGAATAAGTCCTTGGTGTACTTCGTTTGAGAGACAAAGGTACCTTCCTTAGTTTGATTGATTTGCAAACCGAGAAAGAATTTGAGTTCACTCATCATAGACATCTCAAACTTCTCCGACATTAGCTTTCCAAACTTCTCACTAAAATGAGGGTTAGTTGAACCAAATATGATATCATCAACATAAATTTGGCACACAAATAGTTCTCCATTAACCCTTTTAGTAAAAAGAGTAGAATCAATTTTACCAATTTCAAAGCCTTTTTCAATAAGGAACTTGGTCAAGCATCTATACCATGCTCTAGGAGCTTGTTTAAGACCATAAAGGGCTTTGTGAAGTTTTTAAACATGATTAGGTTTCTTAGGATTGACGAAGCCAGGAGGTTGCTTAACATAAACTTCCTCCTCGATTTTGCCATTTAGAAAAGCACTTTTAATGTCCATTTGGTACAAGGTGATATCATGGTGATTAGCATAAGCAAGTAAGATGCGAATGGACTCAAGTCTAGCAACGGGAGCATATGTCTCACCATAGTCCATGCCTTCAACTTGTGTGTAGCCTTGGGCGACGAGACGTGCTTTGTTGCGAACCACTTGTCCATCTTCATCTTGCTTGTTGCGAAATACCCATTTGGTACCAATGATGTTGTGGTTGTTGTCGGGCTTCTCGACCAATGTCCACACTTGATTTCTCTCAAAGTTGTGTAGCTCTTCATGCATAGCATTTATCTAGTCCGGATCCTCCAATGCTTCTTCAACCTTCATAGGTTCAATGCTAGAGATGAATGAGTAATGTTCACAAAAGTTAGCTAAACGAGTTTTAGAGCGAGTGATTCTCCCGGTTTGGATATCATTGTAGATTTGCTCGACGGATGATCCTTAGCAATTCTTGCTCGAACTCGTGAAAGCTTTTGCTTGGGTCGGGGTGGAACATCCTCTTCATCTTGTGCTTCTTCTTGGCCTTCTTCATTGTTGATGTTGTCGTTCTCTTGTCGTGGTGGAGAAGGAGGTTGTTGATGTTCATCTTGGTGCGCTTCCTCGTTTTCTTCATCTTGGCGTGTCCCACTTGTGGATGCTTCCGTATCAACTCTTGGTTCACCTTGTCGTGAGGTAGAAGCTTCCACTTGGACGGACGAGGTACTCTCTTCACTTCCGTTGGACGAATCTTGCCAATGGAAAAGTCCTTGAATTGCATCTGAAGGGTCTTTGTCTCCTACATCAATTGGCAATTGCTCTAGTTGCGAGCCGTTAGATTCATCAAACTTCACATCTACCGTCTCTTCAACCTTTCGGGTGAAATTGTTGTAGACACGGTAAGTGTGAGAGTTTGAGCCATAACCAAGTACGAAACCTTCAAGAGATTTAGGAGCAAATTTAGATAGACGATGCTTATCAAGAATGTAGCACTTTGAGCCGAATACTCGAAAGTATCCAACTTGGGGTTTGTTACCGGTGAGGAGCTCGTATGCCGTCTTGCCGAGTAGCTTGTGAAGATACTAGCGATTTTTTGCATGACAAGCTGTCTCAACCGCTTCCGCCCAAAAGTGCTTTGGCATTTTGTACTCATCAAGCATCGTTCTTGCCATCTCGATAAGAGTCCGACTCTTCCTTTCAACAACTCCATTTTGTTGAGGTGTGTACATAGCCGAGAACTCGTGTGAAATCCCCTCTTCATCAAGAAAGGTGTCCACATTTGCGTTCTTGAACTCCATTCCATTGTCGCTCCGAACCTTCTTGATCTTCACGTCAAACTGATTTTGGGCCTTCTAGAAGTTTTTGAAGATCTTTTGGACCTGCGATATTGTCATCAAGAAAGAACACCCACGTAAATCTTGAAAAATCATCAACTATGACTAGACCAAATGAGTTACCACCGAGACTCTTGTAGGCATTTGGACCAAAGAGATCCATGTGAAGTAGCTCGAGTGGTCTTCTTGTGGTCATGATGTTCTTCGCGCGGTGACTTCCTCCAACTTGTTTCCCTGCTTGACAAGCACTACAAAGTCTATCCTTGTCAAATATGACATCTTTTATTCCAAGGATATGATCGCCTTTAATAAGCTTATCAAGATTTCGCATACCAACATGACCTAGTCTTCTATGCCACAACCAGCCTTTAGAAGATTTGGTAATTAAGCAAGTTCTAGGTTGAGCCCTTTTAGTGAAATCAACAATGTAAAGATCTCCTCTACGTATACCGGTAAAGACCATTTTATGATTGTCTCTACGAAACACTTGGCAATCTACTTCAGTGAATAAGACATTAAAACCGAAATCCGCAAGTCTAGAAACTGAAAGTAAGTTGTATCCAAGGGATTCAATGAGCATGACATTTTGTATGGAGCTATCATGTGAGATGGCCACCTTACCAAGGCCAACCACCTTACCCTTTGAATTATCACCAAAAGTGACATATTTTCGAGGGCCGTCGTTTTCAGCAAGCACACGGAACATATCTTTATCTCCGGTCATATGATCAGTACATCCACTATCAAGGACCCATTCCTTTCCTCCAGCCATGTAGCCGCGAAGATTTGCCATAAGACCAAAATGCCTCATTGCATCATCATATTCATCCAGCCATGTAGTCACTATCATTATATTCATCATAGTATCCATGTTCAACATCATCTTGTGATTGATCAATTCCTAGAGAGGGTAATTCATTAGATAAATGATCATCACAATGGTTACCTTTATGAATTCTAATAGCTTCGGATATGATATCGCTAATGATTCCAACATTTCCTTTAGCACGCATGAGATTGGTAAGCTCAAATAGACAATCACCAAAGCTAGGGTCACTAGAGTTCATCTTACTCAAGGCAATAGACTTATGGAGAATTTCGTCTAAATTTTTCAAGGAATAATCTGAAAATCGTTCCTCAAGAAATCTCCATATGGTGTAGGCACACTTGAGAGTAGGCAAACATCTAATCAAGTTTCTAGGCAAGCCTCTAATGATGAGCTCAACAGTTCTAAGATTGCGAATCATGTCAATATCTTCATCTAGGGTAGGGTGCAAAGGATCAACATGAGGTAAACAAGGGCTAGTAATGTACTTGTTCAAATGATATTCATTGAAAATCTCAAGCATTTCATTTTTCCACTCATGAAAATACTCTCCATCAAGAATAGGCACTCTATGTCTAGGACTCCCCAAAGTATACACATCCATCTTCCTCCAATGGTGTTTAAACCAAGGCAATGGAGACCAAAGCTCTGATACCAATTGAAAGGATCGAGAAGAGAGGGGGTGATTAGACACTAAGTGCCAAAAGTTGTAGTTTTTAATATTCTTAAGTTTAAGTGGAGTTTAAGCACAAGTTTAACAAACACAATACATATCAAGCAAGCATGCAATGAGTATATGAGCAGCGGAAAGTAAAGCATGCAACTTGCAAGAATGTAAAGAGAAGGGTTTGGAGAATTCAAACGCAATTGGAGACACGGATGTTTTTGTCGTGGTTCCGATAGGTGGTGCTATCGTACATCCATGTTGATGGAGACTTCAACCCACGAAGGGTAACGGTTGTGCGAGTCCACGGAGGGCTCCACCCATGAAGGGTCCACGAAGAAGCAACCTTGTCTATTCCATCACGGTCGTCACCCACGAAGGACTTGCCTCACTAGCGGTAGATCTTCACGAAGTAGGCGATCTCCTTGCCCTTACAAACTCCTTGGTTCAACTCCACAATCTTGTTGGAGGCTCCCAAGTGACACCTAGCCAATCTAGGAGACATCACTCTCCAAGAAGTAACAAATGGTGTGTTGATGATGAAGTCCTTGCTCTTGTGCTTCAAATGATAGTCTCCCCAACACTCAACTCTCTCTCACAGGATTTGGATTTGGAAAAAAGAAGATTTGAGTGGAAAGCAACTTGGGGAAGGCTAGAGATCAAGATTCATATGGTTCGAATGGAATATCTTGACCTCAACACAAGTGTAGGTGGTTCTCTCTCAGAAAATGTGTATTGGAAGTGTAGGTATGTTCTGATGGCTCTCCTATCGAATGAAGAGTGGGTGGAGGGGTATATGTAGCCTCCACACAAAATCTAACCGTTACACACAATTTGCCAAACTCGGTGGGACCTGGTTAAACTCGGTCGGACCGATTCAGCAAACCTAGTGACCGTTAGGATTTTCGGTGGGACTGAGATGCAACTCGGTAGGAGCGATATGGTTAGGGTTAGGGCATAACGTAATCTCGGTGTGACCGATTACACAAACTTGGTGGGACCGATTTTGGTAATAAGCTAACCAGAGAGTTGGTCAGGCAAACTCGGTGAGACCGATTACACAAACTCGGTGGGACCGATTTTGGTAATAAGCTAACCAGAGGGTTTGCATTGTAATCTCGGTAGTACCGATTGCTCAAACTCGGTGAGACCGATTTTGGTAATGGACATACACAGAGAGATTACAATCCCATCTCAGTGAGACCGAGATCCCTATCGGTGAAACCGATTTGCTAGGGTTTGTGGCAGTGGCTATGACATTTGAAACTCGGTGGCGCCGGATAGATAGAATCGGCGGGGCCGAGTTTGACTTTTGGTTTAGGTCATATGTGGATGTGGGATGGTAGTTGAGGGTTTTGGAGCATATCACTAAGCACTTTGAGCAAGCAAGCCATTAAGCAACACCTCATCCCCTCTTGATAGTATTGGCTTTTCCTATAGACTCAATGTGATCTTGGATCACTAAAATAGAAAATATAGAGTCTTGATCTTGAAGCTTGAGCCAATCCTTTGTCCTTAGCATCTTGAAAGGGTTCCACATCCTCTAGTCCATGCCACTCCATTGTTGAACTTATCTGAAACATACTAGGTAAAAGTGTTAGTCCAACAAGAGATATGTTGACATTAATTACCAAAACCACCCACGGAGCACTTGTGCTTTCAAGTATTAAAAAAACTAGGGCGCATCTAAAACGTCCAAATCCAAATAAACACGAACTGGAGCTAAATTCAAATATATGGAAATATTGCAGCTTCAAGAACTTTCACAGGAAAAAAAAGTTGAGTAGTATTCGAGGATTGTTTTCACACACAAAAAAAGGTTCGGTGGATGTCCTTCGAGCGCGACACGGTGACGCACCGTTCGATCGACCGCGCGGTCGCGGTTCACGTGCTTGCACAGGATTCCGTATCGTGGTCGTGGTACTAAGGCTGGTCACAATGGGCAAGAACATAAGCTAGTAACTAATAAAAGCTCTGCCTAAGTCTAATGTTTACGTGTACTAGTATGGTTTTCTTTTAAGTTTGACCAACCTTATATATAAAACTAAAGTAAGCTCCCACACGCGCACTCATCAATATGCCGCCGCCGTTGTGCATGCCGGCACCCGCCTGCTCCGGCCAACAATTTCTCGCCCATCACCGCCGTGTCGCCGCCATCCCTGTGCCATGAAGCCGAAGGCTCGCCCGCTCATGTCGTCTGCAGTCCCTCCTCGCGATGCCACCGCACTGCCAAGCACGCGAGCAGCTGGTGGAGCCGCGTCTATGCACGCAGCATACGAAGATGAGGACGAGCGCGTGCTCCAGCACACCGGTGAGGAGGAACTAGCGTGTCATTGTCGTCTCCGCTCGCGCAGAGGAGGCACGCACGGTGGCTGTCGCGGTGGAAGCTGGTCGTGCACGCGTCGAGCCCGCAAACCGGGTGCGGACGCGGAATCTACCTTCGAGACCTTGAATGCCACGTGGATCCTGCAATCTGAAGGAGCAATTTGGGTCAGTCGACTCATGTGAGCTGTTTGATGCAACATGGATGGCTAGAAGGGCTTCTTCCACCTCTTCTGCCGTCTTCTTCCTCCGCTCCGTCGAACTTTTTTCACAAATCGACTGACCCAAATTATACTACTAGTACGAACGTATTAAGTACAATAAGAACACGAAGATACGAGCAGTAGTACCAACTGCAAGAAGAACAGTAGTAAGACATAGTGCTAGTACTACTATACGTACTAAAGAGTTCAAATAATGAGAAAGAACATAAACATAGGGGCTGTTTGGTTCCTAGCCACACATTGCCACACTTTGCCACACCTAACCTTAGGCAAGTTCGACCAAGTTAGGTAGGTGTTTGGTTCTAGCCACACTTGAGACAAGGAATTTTTTATGAGCAGTGAACCCCACATGTCATAGACACAAAAAGTGTGGCAAGATTCCCTTAGGCAAGCCAAAGTATGGCTAACAATTTGAGCAACTCAAGTAAGGCAAGTGTGACAAATGTGGCAAAAATCATGTGGCAACATATGGCAAAGATAGTCACAATCCAAACAGCCCATAGTTCCGCTGGGGCCTCAGCACAACACACCCTTGAAAATAAACTAATAAGCAACTAGTCTGCTTGACACTGCAGTAGAACCAGCATGAGCGACGGCACTGCCACCTACTTGGAGTCCGAGTCCACGTCCTCGACTTCGTCCTCGTCCCTCTTCCTCTTCCTCTTCGCCGACGCTTCTTTGCTTGAACCAGACACTGGGCTCTGCTTCTTTATCCAACCCTTGTAGATATTTAAACAAAGGTAGGCATCCATTGCTGCGTACAGGATGTGATCTTCATCTAATGTCTTCGACTCCCATGCATGATGAAACTCGTGATGAGGTTTCTTCAGTTTAGCGTACGAAGGATCAATCATGGCTGCTGCTAGGGTCAGCATTGAAGGTTGAGAGGAGGACACCAGGCTTGCCTTCTGGAGATCGAAGGGCTGGCCTACAACAAGACCGATCCGACGCAGGACGTCACTGTTGTTCTTAAAGCCTACAGTAACGAATTTCACTCTTTTGTCCTTGAGGAAGTTCTTAAAATCCTGGCACTCAACATCGGCATGGCATATGTGGTAGATCAAGCAAACGTTATGTACGCAAACCTGGATCACGGCAGGCTTCTTCCTCTCTTCGTCCTTTAGATCCTTCTCTCGTCCCAGGACTGTGGTGTACTCAACATCTAGCCCAGCGACCCACTCATCCGTTGAAATGTTGAACATGCATAGGAAGCGAGCAAGCCATGCTTTCACCGTCTCGGATCCACGTGTGTAGATGACGATGAACTGATCGCCGGTGATGGCTCTAACCTGGTACTCAGTGGCGACCATGAAGATTTGGGAGGCCATGGATTTTGGAGGAGGGTTAGGAGAAGTTGAACTGTTGTACCCCGCAAAAAAAACTGGGAGCGAACTAATGTGAAAGGACGGGACGACTAGGAGCGAACTGTTGTAAGGTAGAAGACGGGGACGAGTAGGGCGTGCAAACGGCGTGGGGTTGCTGGCTTGCCCGGTGGATAAACGGCTGCAAGCCCCCAAAGAGTTCTCGAGAACTATACGGGACCCACTAGATGTCATGTCTACTAGACCCATATCATAGGCCTGACGGTATAGCTTCTGCCTGTTCGCACGCCATGCTGGCGCGTGGAAGTAACTTCACTTAATTCTGTCAAACGTCGCGCCTCCCACGACCTTCGCCTCCCTCGCGCGGTCGCGCCCTTTGGGACTTTGACCGGCTATAAATGAGCAATTTTTTTGCCCTTTTTTTAGACAAGCAATTTTTTTGCCTACTCCGCATGCATGATACTCCCTCTGGTCCTTTTTACTCCCGTCAACCGTTTGCAAAGTGTTTAACCAAATTTATACTTTTTTTGAACACCACCTTATATTAATTAACCAGCCACACCAGTACACTCATTCAATACAATATTCACCACACAGGGCGGTACGTTATTTACAAGAATACCATCTAATCTATTGTCAAAGCTATACTTAGCGATTAAGTGTGCCACCTTATTGGCCGAACGGCTAATCTTTGACAATTGAAGATTGTTGATCAACTTCGAGATGCTCAACGCTTTCATCTTCAGGTCACGCATAGCAGACCTGTCAACGCTTTGACAGGCATCAATGAAATCCCATGACCAAATTTATACTAAAAATATCAATATCTACAATACTCCCAAAACACTTAGGCGTGGTGCATTAACTTCTACCTCGTTTCTTGTTTCTTGACATATCAACCAATAGGAGATGTGGGTGTGCATGCTTTTAATGACTTGAGACTACCAAACACGACATGCAGTGGTTAGTTCATTGCATGCAATGCTATTAATTAGCAAATAAACATTAAGATCTCTCGTTTTCCCCTCCTCCTTGGTCACAGTGCACAATCTAAGATGACTTGCTCACCTAGCCGGAGGGAGTACTGATTATAATGAGTGTAAAAATATTATTTCACATTGTGAATGTTGACACGTTGTGGAATAGTTTTTGAAGTTTGCAAAAGTACTCAACTAGTGCTGTCGTTCTCCACAAAAAAATGTGTTTACCAATGCATGCATGAACTCTAGTTACTCTAACCCCCCTCTCTTCTTTAATTCTTTGCCACATCAGCATGTTTGCTATTCCCGTGTGCATGATACCAGCTAAGATACCATCATTATGGCCAGCCTTAACCATCGCATGCAATAATTTAGTGCACCTTGAAATATGAACATGGGTGGGGCGTGTTTGTTTTTAATGACTTGAGACTATACCTAGCCCGGCATGCAAGATGACTTATTATGCACGGTTCCCCATACCTGCAGGAAGCCCGTTCATCTCCAAAAATTTTCCTCTCCATGTGTGGAAACAATATGCCTGCCAAACTCTCCTTCTCCCTCCGGCGGTCCCACCACTCTACCCCGTGTGAAAAAAATCTGCATGCATGACTCTCCTCCCCCCACGCTCGTCCAATCCGTTGTGACCAGCAATATTTCCACCCCTTCGCTCCCCCGTAATTTACTCCAACAAATATGCCCACGTAGTTGTTACTTAACTGCAGGTGCATTCGGTCACTGACATATGGGCCCAACAGGGGTCTGGCCCATATGCCAGTGACACAACTGGACCGGCAGTTAAGTCAGTGCAGCTCAGTCCATATCTTATGTAGGTGTGCCATTGCTCGCTATAAATACTGCGCCTCCCACGACATCGTTATCTCCTCCCCCTCACGTTCATGTTCATCGCTATCTCCTCCCCCTCCCTCTCACGTCGACCACCATGGCATCGCCCCTCCCAAGCCCTAGGAGCCCCTCGCTGCACCGCGCGGATGGTCACGCGTCGCCGTTCCGTTCCTCGCCGCCACTAGTCGAGGAGGACGCGTCGGTGTTCCGCTCCTCGCCGCTACGTGACGCGTCGCCGTTCCGTTCCTCGCCGCCACTAGTCGAGGAGGACGCGTCGGTGTTCCGCTCCTCGCCGCGACGCGTCGAGGTGGACGCGTCGGCATTCCCAATCTCGCCAGCACGCGCACCGGAGGACGCGTCGCCTCCCCGCTACGAGGAGAACGCCGCGCCGCCCGCCGAGCCCCCCGGCCTTGAGGAGCTTTGGAAAGAAATGGATGTCGCCTTGTGGGAGGCTTTGCCTCCAGCAGAGCGCGCCAAAATAGAGGCGGAGAAGAAGGCCGAGGAAGAGAAGCGCACCGCGGAACAAGCTGCCTGGGAGGCCTATGTCGCGTCCGAGAGAGTCAGGCAATTGGCTCTTTGGCAGAAGGCTCGTGCGAGGGTCGTGAGGGTGGCGGAGGACGCCCGTGGCGACGCCCTGAGTGCAGTCGGGCCCAAGCGCCTCATCTACGCTTGGAGGTACGTGGACCGGGTGCACGCTTCCAGCGAGGAGGAGTACCTGTTGGCGCCGGATCACCACACCGGTGAGATCGCGCTCGCCCGCCGGCAAGCCACCAATCAGCAGCTCGCGAGTTGCGAGGCTGAGGAAGATGCGTTGTGTCGGCGCGCTGGGAAACGGCCGCGCACCAGGGCACTCGTGGCGCGCTGCAAGCGCTCCTGCGAGCGTCGTGGCTTTTAGGAGGAGTATAATTTTTGTTTCGTAAGACGATCTCATTAGTTTTGGGATGCAAATGATAAATCCTGAATGTTCAGGAATTTTTAGCGTCCTTAATTAAGTATGTAAAATGGAAAGTTTGGAAACCTTGTGTATTCGTACGCATTTTGCAAGTACGTGCATACAGCACAAACTTTACTATATACTATCGCAGGAAAAGAATTCTATGAGACCAGGTCTCACGCGAGACCCATCCTGATGGATGACACGTGACATTCACAAATCACAAAGCATCCCCCACCCCCCACTTAAAAGCCACGTGTCATCCATCAGGACGGGTCTCACCTGCTAACCGTGAGACCTGGTCTCATATACGAGTAATTTTTTTTCCACTATCGCACTACACGTCTCTCTCGATATATGCTTGCAGACTGTGCTACTCCCTCCGTCCAGGTCAATAAGTCATCTTCGGTTGTGCACCGTGACCAAGAAGGAGGGAAGACTTATACACCTAGACAGAGGGAGTACTACTATTACTTATGTACGTGCAAATGCACGTTTTAACATTACGATACGGTTTTTGTAAAAGTAGAAAAACAACACTAGTCAAGCTTGTGAAACGATTCAATGCAAAACAAATGCAAAAATGCTTATTTGATTGTTTACTTTTAGCTTCCTTCTCTGTGGTTATTTCTCTGTCGTACTTTGTACGGAGTATCTCACTGGTTGGAAAGGCATGCAAATTTCCAAACCGCTTCCTACACCCTGTATCTCACTGGTTGCCGGCGTTGACGTTGTCGCCCATGTCATCGAGGATGAGGTTGCCGAGGTCGGGGAAGAAGTCGTCATTCACAACTAATCATGTGGACTAGCATAGTAGTAGGATATAGAGTAGAAACATGAATTTTACCACGATTTCGAACAGGAAGGACAGAAACACATAAGGTGCAACGGGAGCTGCACCGTTGGCGTTGAGGTTGTTGCCCATGTCCAAACACCACGTAGAGACGGTCTTTGAGCACGGTTCGTAGTCGTTCCACGCTTGGGCATTGAAGTTTTTAACTATTTTAGATTAGAATATACTACTCCTCCGGTGCTAGTAGTAGAGCAGAGTCCTACTCTACTACTCTACTCAAGCAAGTTAGGGCATAGCATTGTAGGGAGTACCAGTACTGTGATCACTCAAGCAAGTTGTCTGGCATCGACATGACCCTACGCTTCTGGTATGTGTCTCGTAAGTCAAGCGGCGTGCTGTAGTCATCATCACCTGTCCACTTCCCGCAGCACATATTCGCTTCTCCATCTTTGTCCGCACATAATCTCATCCAATCTTCCATCCCCGCTAAGGCGCCTCCCCCCTTGTCCAAAACCCAAGCACTAACAATGGCAGAACCGAGCAGCGTCCGCCGAAAGAGTGGTTGGAATTCACTCCCCACAGAGGTAATCAAGCTCATTGTTTCGCGTGTGGACAATCTCAGTACCATGCCGCTCGCCGCGTGCTCGTCGGGGCTGTACCGTTTACTCAAAGCCCTCAGGCCGGAGCTTTTTAAGCCAGCTCCTTACTTGCTGATGCCGCCTGATCTTCAGAAACGGCGTGTCACGCAGCATAACGATCATAGGGTGGCGAGCATCAACCCCCTTGACTGCGATCCGATCCCCGTCAGCCTCAACTACATTAACGGTATGTACTGGGTCGGCATGAACACGTCTTGGATGGTGCTCGTCGACGGTCGCGGCAGCTGGATGCTCGTGGAGGTCTACACCCGGCGATTGATCCCCCTTCCTTCGATTAACACTGCACTGCTTTGGCACCGCGGCCCAGAATACTCGAAATCTTACAGTAGCCAACATGATACCAAGTTTGATTTGCTTAAGGTTATAATCTGCCAAGTGCCCACAAGATCTGCGAATTATAAAGACTTCAGGCTAATTGCGTTCTTCAACCGCGGTCTCGCCTATCTGACAGGTCACTACGGTAAGTGGATAAATCTGCACGTCCATCGCAGGATCATACATCCTCCATGGTTCTCTGATGCCATTGAACACAAGGGCTTCATTTACGCTATCGACTCCTTCTATGGCTGGACGTATTGCTGGCCTACTCCAGTCATCGCTACAAACGGCTGTTACAGCAGTATGTTACTTTCCTATGATATCATGATGGCTTGCTTATATTACTGTCAACATTTGCTGAAAAAATATTCATGCTCATAACATGTTGTTCTTAAGATTGACTAAACCAAGAGCCCTTTTTTATTTGACTCCAACTTGATATGATGTTGTAGGCCGCCTGGTGTCCCTACCCTTCCTAATCCCAGAACCTTTCAAAGAAAAGCGGCATGGCAGTTGCAGGTGGTTCCTGGCTCGATTAGACGACGGCGAAATATTGATGATCGTTCGCACGTACCGGACGTGTTGTTTCGTGGAATACAATCACAGTCACTGCAAGGTCTTTGAGCAGGATCCCAGCTTCTTTGGGCCTTCAGGAATTTTTGACTGGAGGCTGGTAAGTAGCCTTGGTACACGCTCTCTGTTTGTCGGACTAAATTATCCGATTAACCAGGAGATAACCGACGACAAGGATCATGATGGCAGCGCGGTTTCGTTCATCAGGCAAAACTGTGTGTACACAGCATACCATGCGTCTCTGCATGCACCATACCCTGATATGTGCCACCACGCTCTGCAGCCCAAAGTAGGAGAGAGGATCGCAAGTATCAGACTTCGACCTGCTGGCTGGAGTTTCCCCCGTCAGGCACCCATCTGGTTCAATCCGTCAGCCAATCTTCACAGCTTAATAAATAGTAACGTCTAACTGAGCCAGTTAGTTAGATGCGTACACTTGGTGTAGTAGGATCTTTATTTAGTTTGATGCATACACTTGTTCTTTTTTGGTAGCTTTTTTGTAATGATGGCTGATGTTTGGTTTGGAAAAGAGAGCTGCGTCTTCACTCTCCTGGCCTGCTTACTGCTTCTGTTGCACCCCCAGCCCTGGTTGCTGCTGCTGCTGCTGTTTTCAATGTACAATCAATAGTATATTTCGTCTGTTGGTTGAATAAATGTGTTTTTAGAATGACAAACACAATGTTTTGAAAGTCGTTGCACGGTTCAATCCTTTAGTGCCCCGTACCGTACGTAGCGTATACTATTTATCGTACGGAACACATTTTTTTTGAAACTCGAAACACATTTTCCACTTGTTGATAACATGTAGTCCACTGATGAAGGCCCAATAGAGAAGCCCATAATTAACTGGAAGGGAGGCTCTCACATGAATCCGGCCCAGGTACATGCTCATGGTCCCCTAAACATAAATAAGTAAATAAATAAATAAAGCTAAATGCTCATGCACCAGTTCTTTGGGGAAATAGGTAGCCCAGTATTTCTTTTAAAGAATACCCAAACTAGGCCTATTTGTTTTCTCCGAATTACTAGGCTGCAAATCTTTCAAGACGAGGAGGGATGCATTCTGGCCTGGCTTAAAAGTATGGTTAATATCTGTTAAAAGTAATATCAAAAGGGGTTGAAAATTTCAAAAAAATTATAGCAAATGGGATATAAGTTTCTTTTTTTATTATGTTCTTCACTGATATCTTATACGTATTTCATTGGATTTAACATGACATAGTACTAATTTATTTTTTAATTTGTTTTAGTATGGCTATTAATTTTTGGATTAAGAATATTTCATTCCCCAGCAAAAATTTGCGAATTTTCAAAATTTCCCACATATTTAGTTAATTTTTTGACCCTCGTACTGACCAGAAAATGGCCAGCAGTTCTAAAAATGGAAAATGGGCTGCAATAAATTCCATATGAATTAGAAAATAAGTAAAATTTATAAAAATAATAGCAAATGGGCTGTACACATCACAGATTTCGAGGCTGGCTTGTTTACGCAAGGCTTTGTCAGTGAACACATGATTCTAGCAGCAGTTAGTGTTGGATGTCCATCCAACGGCCGACGTGCTTCTTCAATCTCTGATCTTCCTGCTCCAGCCGCCTAAACTAGCGCTGGCGGGACTGCCTGCTCCCTCCTCTTGTGGCCCGTTGTGATGCCGCGCAGGCTTCCCCGGCCCACCCTACTCCCTCCGCTGGCCTGGCCGCACGCAATCAACTGCCTCCTTATTACGCGAAAAAAATGATTCCTCCCACTGACATCTGGGGCGCACCGGTTGAGAGGCTGCATGTGGGCCTACTAAGTTGACGCGTACGTAGGGCTTGTCAACTTAGTCAACAAACGATTCTAGCAGCAGTAACCATTGCATTTGAATTGAACGGTCATGCTGCTTCTTCAATCGCTGCTCTTCTTGCACCAGCCGCCCAAACTAGCGCCGGGGAGACCGCCTGCTCCTGCCTCCAGTGGCCGGCTGTGCTGACGATGAGGCCTCATCGCCCCCTACTACTCCCACCGCTAGCCAGGCCCTGCGGCGACGGCAGCCTCACACCACAGTCGAACCAGTGAACCCTCGTACTCCTCTCCGCGTGGGCATCCACTGCCGCGTCTTCCCCGGCTCCGCGTCGTCCCCTTCCTAGGCCTCGCCATCGTCCACCGCCATGGTGCTCTCGGCGCGGCGTGGTTAACGTGGTCAACGACATTCCATCGGAAGAGTACTGTACGTAGAGAGGCTGACAGCTGGGTCCACGGCCACAGCCCAGTTTTTTGTGATTTGCCAAGTAAGTCGCTTTGTCAGGCCTGTTGGGCTGCAAATCTTTCAAGACGAGGAGAGTTTTCATTCGGCTGGTCGAGAAAATGACCCATCAGTAATGAGAAATGGGTTGTACATTTTTAAAACACATCAAACCGGCAATTAGTTTCAAATATCTTTTCTTCATTTCGAGATTTGAAATTACATTAATTTTTATGCGTGAAGAATTTGTTGGATTTTATATTGATATACATTTATTTTTAAAATCAGTTTGAATGTGAGTCGAAATTTCAGGATTAAAAACAGTTCAGACCGCACCGAAATATGCAAAATTTCGTATAATTTTTTAACCGTGGCCATAATATGGGCTGTAATGCTAATAAAAAGAATATGGGCTCAAAAAAACCCTTAATAATTAGCAAATGGGCTATAAATTATTAGAAATAATGGCAGATGGGCTGTATGATGTTTTCCACAGATTTGAGGCTTTCCTAAAAAAAGGTTGACGCATAAGCAGTGACTGTTGGATGGCCATCCAACGGCCGTCGTGCTTCTTCAATCTCTGCTCTTCCTGCTCCAGCCGCTCAAACAGGCGCCGGCGGGACTGTCTGCTCCCTCCTCCCCGCGGCCGGCTCTGCTGCCGTGCAAGCCTCACTGCCCCACCGTACTCCCATCGCCGGCCTAGCCATCCCTCTACTCACTCACACCTGCTGTTATTCTCCGGCGACGGCAGACAAACCAGTAAACCCTTGTACAGTCGTACTCCCCTTCGCGTGGGAAACAACTGGCGAGTCTTCCCTGCCTCTGTGTCGTTCCCTTCCTAGGCCTCGTCGTCGTCCACCGCCCTGGTGCTCTCGGCGCGGCCTGCTCAACGTGGTCAACGATCGACATGCATCTGAAGTACTGTACGTGGAAAGGCCGACAGCTGGGTCCACGGCCGCATGCAAGGAAATGCCTTCTTATTACGCGCAAAATAATGATTCCTCCACCTGACATCAGGGACCCATCGAAAGGGCCTCTGTATTTCGCGAAAAAAATGTTACCGCCACTGACAGCTCGGACCCATCAGCTATATCTTCGCACGCAAGGAAGTGCCTCCTTATTATGCTCAAAAAAATGAATACCCCTTGCTAGCCGGGACCCACCTTGGTGGGAGGCTGACTTGTGGGCCTACTAAGTTGACGGGGACGGAGGGCTTTGTCAACTTAGTCAATATGCACGATTATAGCTCCAGTGACCGTACGATGTCCATCCAACGGCCGTAGTGCTTCTTCAACCTCTAGTCTTCGTGCTCCTGCCTCCCGTGGCCGGCTGCGATGCGGCGCAGGCCTCACCGCTCCCTACTACTCCCACTGCTGGCCAGGCCATCCCTCTACTCACCCACACCCCCTGTTATTCTGCGGCGACGGCAACCTCACACCACAGCGAACCAGTGAACCCTCGTACTCCACTACGCGTGGGCATCCACTGCCGCGTCTTCCCCGGCTCCACGTCGTCCCCTTCCTAGGCCTCATCGTCGTCCACCGCCCTGGTGCTCTCGGCGCGGCGTGGTCAACGTGGTCAAGGAACAACTTCCATCGGACGTGGACTGTACGTGGAAAGGATGACAGCTGGGTCCACGGCCGCAGCAAGGAAGTGCCTCCTTATTACATGCAAAATAATTATTCCTCCACCTGACAGCGGGACCCACCGGACAGGCCACCGTATTTTGCGAAAAAACGTTTCCCCCTGACTGCTGGGACCCACCAGTTACATCTTCGCACGCAAGGAAGTGCGTCCGGGCAAAAAAACGATTCGCCCCCTGACTGCTGGGACCCACCAGCTACATCTTCGCAGGCAAGGAAGTGCCTGACAGTCGGGACCCACCTGGTCGAAGCGTACGTAGCGTTGTCATTCTGGTCGCGAACGTGTACGTACATACTGGTCGATGTAGAGGCGTTCACGTGTCGTAGTAGAGACGCGCACGTGTCGTAGTAGAGGCGCGCACGTAGCATTTACGTGTACGTATAGCGGCCAGGGTGCAAGAAAGAAAATACGGCCACGTATGTGTACATACGGGCGGGGTCTCGAACACCTACTCGCGCATACGTACGGCCAGGGCTCGTGTACATGGCTGGGTCGGAACGGAGAAACAGCGTCGTCGTCGTGTTCATGGGGAGGCAACGAAATGCGTCGTGTTCATGGGGAGGCAACGGAATGCGTCGTGTTCATCGGGAGGGCTTGGACGGAACAGGTGATGGAAACGAGGCCTGGCGTACCGCAGAATGGAGGAAACGGCCTTGTGTTCGATCGGCCACGTTCGAAACGGGATCCTGTTCATCGGGAGGGGTCTGGCGTACCGCAAAACGGAGGAAATGGACCTCCTACGGTCGAAACGGGGATCCTGTTAATCGGGAGGGGTGTGGCGTACCGCAAAACAGACAAAACGGACTTGTGTTGAAGCGCTATGGTCGAAACGGGGGTCCTGTTCATTGGGAGGGGTGTGGCGTACCGCAAAACCGGACTCCACGGGATACTGTTCATCTCCACCGTCGACCTCCTCCAGCCTCCACGGGCTCCTGTTCATCCAGCCTCCACGGGCTCCTATTTCACTGCGCGCTACTCCACCGGCTACTGTTCAACCACCCCTCCACTCTACTGTTCATCCAGCCCTCCACACCACGGGGTCCTGTTCAACCACCCCTTCACGGGCACCCCTCCACCGTCTACTGTTCATCCAGCCCTCCACACCACGGGGTCCTGTTCAACCACCCCTCCACCATCTACTATTCATCCAGCCCTCCACACCACGGGGTCCTGTTGATCCACCCCTCCATCGTCTACTGTTCATCCAGCCCTCCACCACACCACGGGGTCATGTTCATCCAGAGGCAACGCCACCGCTCACTGTTCATCCACACCCCCCCCCCCGCAACGCTCACTGTTCATCCCATCGATCGGCTTCAGTTAGCAGCAGTAGCGAAGGAATCGCTCGATCGGGTTCAGTTAACAGCCATCGATCGATCGCTCGGGTTTAGTAACGCGTAGCCTGCACTGCAATCGCTCGGGTTCAGTTAGAGCCCAACGCCTCGCTCGGGTTTAGTTCGAGCCAACGCCTCGCACACACGCACGTACGTGTACGAGAGAAACGTGCATCGCTCGGCCCCCGACCTCCCACCATAACCGGGAACTCCCCGAAATTTTCCTCCCCCTTGCTTCTACCACGGTTTTTTCCGTCATGGACGGCCCAAAGAATGTCATGCAGCTGCGTCTCCGGCCCGCCCAGGATGAAAAGCCCATTTTTTGTCATGATTTTTTGTCATAGAAGTAGGAGCCCACCACATCTATGATGATACCGGGTTTTGTCACAATTATCGTCATAGAAGTGTCATATGTATGACAGAAAAAAATTTCGTTCGGCCCAAAATGTCACGGATGTGTCTTTTTTTTGTAGTGTTTGCAAGGTAATAAAGGGCGCGTAAATAAAAGCTAGGGGGCTGTTTAGATAAAGACACAACTAAATTAGTTTTAGTAAAGAGTGTTTTGTTACGAGAAAGTTATTTGTCCCTAGGCAATCGATAACTAGACCGATAATCACTATTGCAATTTTATTTGAGGGAGAGGTATAAGCTAACATACTTTCTCTACTTGGATCATATGCACTTATGATTGGAACTCTAGCAAGCATCCGCAACTACTACAGATCATTAAGGTAAAACCCAACCATAGCATTAAAGTATCAAGTCCTCTTTATCCCATACGTAAACAACCTACTTACTCGGGTTTGTGTTTCAGTCACTCACGCAACCCACTATAAGCGAATCATGAACGTATTGCAACACCCTACACCGGGGATCCCTCACGCTTACGCGACACGGAGAGCACCATAGGACAGCACCAATAATAAAACATGCAACTCAAACCAATCTTGATCATCAAATAGCCCATAGGACAAAACGGATCTACTCAAACATCATAGGATAGCCATACATCATTGGGAAATAATATATAGAGTTGAGCACCATGTTTAAGTAGAGATTACAGCGGGTAAGAGATATGTTACACCACTGCATAGAGGGGGGAAGAGTTGGTGATGATGGCGGTGAAGTTGTTGGTGAAGATTGCGGTGATGATGATGGCCACGGCGGCGTTCCGGTGCCACCGGAAGAGAAGGGGAGAGGGGGACCCTTCGTCTTCTTCTTCCTTGACCTCCTCCCTAGATGGGAGAAGGGTTTCCCCTCTGGTCCTTGGCCTCCATGGTATGGGAGGGGCGAGAGCCCCTCCGAGATTGGATCTGTCTCTCTGTCTCTCTCTATTTCTGTGTTCTCAGATTCTACCCTTTCACCGTTTTATATATTCCCGGAGATCCGCAACTCTGATTGGGCTGAAATTTTAACACGATCTATCCGGATATTAGATTTCTTGCGGCGAAAGAAGGGCATCAGCCGCCTTACGGGGTGGCCACGAGGGTCAGGGGTGCGCCCCCCTGCCTCGTGCCCCCCTCGGGCATCGTCTCGCGTGGATTTTTCTTCCCAAAAATCATATATATTCCGAAAAAATCTCCGTCAATTTTTATCCCGTTTGGACTCCGTTTGATATGGATATTCTGCGAAACAAAAAACATGCAACAAACAGGAACTGGCACAGGGCACTGGATCAATATGTTAGTCCCAAAAATAGTATAAAAAGTTGCCAAAAGTATATGAAAGTTGTAGAATATTGGCATGGAACAATTAAAAATTATAGATACGACGGAGACGTATCACTACGGCATGAAGGGGCGATGCAGTAGCATCACACTGGTCTGGCCGACGGCAGGGAAGACCTTAGGTCGGCGGTAGGGACCGCGTGCCACACTCGCTACAACCCAAAGGAGCGACGCAGTGGCAGCGCGAGGGGTGGTGCAACCGCGGGGGCGGCCTGAAACGGCAGCGTGGACCGCGTGCCACGACGCTATGACCCAAAGGGGCAACGCAGCAGCATCGCGCGGGTTGGTGCAACTGCGAGGACAACCTCGGGGTGGTGGTGGACCGGGGCTGTGGCACTACAGCCTGAAGGGGCGATGTAGCGACAACGCGCAGGTCGGAGCAACCGCGGGAACGGCCTCTGGACGACGGAGTGGACAGCAATGTCGCGGTGCTATGGCCCGAAAGGGCGACGCAGGTCGGTGCAGCCGCGTGGATAACCACGGGGCGATGCAATGGCAGTCCGTTGCTTGATCGGTGGAGGGGTACGTTGTACTCAGGGACAGGGCGGTGATGGCCGGCGCAGAGAGGCGGGCGGGTAGACGCATGGGCGACTACCATGACGAGCCACCGCGTCGCGCGAGGCTGCCGGGTCGAAGAAGAGGCCGGGTGGTCGCGCCGGTGTCGGAGTAGAGGCGCGGGGGTCGATGATGGCAGCGGGCGATGCAAGCCGATCTTAGATTCCCCCCTCCCCCTCCCCCCGGGGACCAATAAAAACACCGATCAATATGATCAACGGGAGAGAGAAAAACCAGATCATAGGACTGCGAAAAAAGACTCTTTAGAGCAGCCGATCAACGCGATCGTCGGACGAACCCAAAGTACGGGCGCCGTGGCCAGACCCCTGGTGGCGATCATGGAGATCGATGCCCCGAGGGCGGCGTGGTACGGAAGCGGCGACGACAGCTTAGGGTTGTGGATTAAGTTAGGTTGATACCATGCAGGGCCATTGAAGGCCATGTGCGAGCTGTGCGCTCGCATAGGGCCCCCAAAATCAGGGGGGCAATTAGAGTCCTTATACGTGTATGGACAGTATGAATTTTTTTAGTTTTAGGCTGAAAGTAGTCTCTGTTTGTCGCCTGAAGGCTAAAGCACTCGTCTCGGCCTTCTTGTGGGCTTGGTCCGCTCAAAGGCCTCTAGCCAAACTCTGCCAATCGTCGTCGCTTGGATTGATCCAAGTGCGAACCAATCTGTGGTTGGATGGTTAGAGGGACTATGATATCGCCAACCCATCAGGATTTAAATTCTGATGCTCGCATTTATTCCTGGATTTATTTCAGGATTTTCGGCGATGCGCATTCAGTGGAAGGAGACGTTTTCTATCGACGACGAGGTGTCTACGTTGACTTCGTAAATTTCAAGACGATATGCCGGCTTAGTCTTTCGAAGATGCTCATAAAGATAGAGTGTGCGTGTGCGTTTATAGGGATGAGTGTATGCGCGTGTATATAAGCGCTTGTGTCTGTATTTATGTTAAAAAAAAGATCGATCCGAGTGATCGTAAACGAAACGATAGCCCCAGTGCATTACGTGTACGTACGTTTTCGTGAAATCTGCCGTTCCTTATTCCCTAAATAATCGCTTCGCTTTCCATCTCGCCACTGTGCGATCAATCTTTTCGCTTTGACTGAATCGGCGGCTTGGCAGCAATTTCTTTGCAGCCAGGCGACGGGTGGAAGAAGAACTAGACTTGCTAGCGTCGGTTGACACTGCCGCGGTGCCGCCGAATAGAAGACGAACCGGTGCCTCCACGTTCCTCCCCTTTCCTCTAATTTTGATACAAACCGCAAAGTTTTATTACGATCTTACTAATATTTTTTGAAACAACTTTTTGTCTAGTTGTTGAAGTTCAGAAGTTGTCAGTCTCACAGATTCAAGATTTTCAATAGTTGCTCGTCACGTCGTCCAAGTCCAAAATCAAGGTTCAATCTGATTCTAACTATCTATGCAAGTCACAAGCTTATAATTGATGTGGGTTCATCAGTCCAAATGCATTGATACTATTTTTGTTTGGTTAAAAAACAAAAACAATTATGCATTCTAGTTCTAGAAGAAAGTGTGATTATGGTGCCTTAAAGCGTAAGAAGAAACAGAAGACACATAAATTAAAAGAAGAGTGGAGAATATAAAGACATTCATGGACTTGAATTGTTTTGTGTGTTTGTTTTCATCCAGGATTTAGTTAAGAAAGCTATGGGCCCTGTTGATATTCTTAGACCTCTACCAATGCAATGGTGTTTAGATGAGGTGCTAAGTGCATTAAATATCTTAGCAACTCAACTCTTCAATGCATAGGTACTTAACTTGTTGTTGCTAAGCACACTTTATTTAATGAGTTAACACCTAAAGTCTTTCATGCATTGGTCAAATTGCTTCATTTAAGTGGTTTGCCTAGATTCTCGCGCTTGGCATTGGTTCTTCCTGGGGTCACCAAAGTGCTCTCTCCCCTATTTAAATGATGTGCCATGTCATTTTTTCGCTTATGTGGCATGCTTAGCACCTGTCCATGATGGAGCACTGGAAAGGGCCTTAGTTGTTGATGAAGCACCCCTTCTATCCTAATGCTATTATGGCGTGCAAGATTTTGTTAACAATTCGTGTAACTGTTGCATATGTGGAAATGAGCTTTTCAAAACTCAAGTTGTTGAATTCTACTATGACACAAGAAAGACCCAATGGTTTTGCAACGATAGCACTTAAAAATGATGTCTTGGAGAACATTAATTATGCAGACATAATTGAAGATATCATTTTAAGGAACACGTGACAAATGGCCCTTTTCAATAGAGCAAGAGGTCAGTTTGTTGGTCTTACTCTTTTGCGTTGCTGCTTGAGAATCTACTATATCTAAATAGAAGCCCCCCACTACTTGATTTCTCTGCGTTCTCATGCATCCACGTCACCATAATTATTTTCGACCATTTAATTCTCCATAGATGGCTCAGATCTGCAGCTCGAATTGATCCCGGTGCTTCACGTGGTCACACCCATTGGGTTGACCCCTCCTTCTTCGACCCCACGGAAGCGGAAGCGCGGAGAAGTGAACCGTCGTCCTCGAGTGGAAACGTCTGTGCAGAATGAATCCCTCGCCGTCTCCCATTCATCATCCCTTTCTCTCCCCAACGACACAAAACCCCATGCGGGGACGGACGCAGCAGAACGCAGTTTCATCTAGGGTTTGCGGCCATTGTCTGGGGTAGAATCGACGGCTACGGCGGCGATGGCGCGGCAAGATCGCAAGGCGGTCGATCTAGAGGATGAGAGGAGCCGTAGTTCAGCCACATCAACAAGCTCATCAACATCCGTGAGGGCAAGCTGGAGCCGCAGTTCAGCTCCGAGTTCTCGTGGTTCTCTACAGGTAAGTTGCCTCTCTCTCTCCTCCCTCTGGCCATGCCTAGGCTGGCCCGATTGGATCTGATCTAGGGTTTGCAGACGCCCCATGTTTATCTCTTTTTGTGGCGCAACATGATATACAAACAGCACCAAGAGCCCTTCATTTTCTTTCTTAAATTTGCCAAGCCAAAGGAGAGGCCACCCTTTGATTCTATCCTTTGGGCCACCCGCTTCTATTTACATTTTCGCTACTTGATTACCAACTAGGAAAGCATCCGCTGCTTCTATGCGATATGTATGGGGATGATTTGTATGCTATGATCAAAGTTTCAATTCGTTTTTTCACATGGCCTTTCCCATATGGAGACTGCATTGAGTGGCAGCGATCTGAATGACTCCCAACCCACGAAGCAGCGTGGATGCCAAGCATCACATGATTGAATGCCCGATGGTCATGGTACGATCTAGTAGGTCCGTGCCCTATCTCGACTCTACTATTATAATTTTTTAGGTTGCTTTTCGGCATATGTTTTTCTTAATATATTATTGTTGGTGCATTTTTATAGAATTGTTTTTTGATCTTGCGGCAAATACTCTATGTTCGGCATGTAGATTACTGGAATCCATTCTCCGTCAATTTGTTACTGATATTATCTCATCAAAAATCTTGCCTATCAGGCCTAATACACAATTCTATCATTTGTTACCCTGTTAAAGGAGAACGTAACTTTCTTGCAAAAGAATCATTTTTTCATGTGCTATCTTTTGAATACACTACTAAGCGAGTTGAGACTAAGTTTTCCCCTCCTAATTATGTGGTTGTGTCTCTTCTCTCCTGTACCCATTTCGCATTTTTTATCCATTCCCTTATTTGTATCGTCTTTATCTCACATTTGTATTCGATAATTTTCATTTTTAGAGAAAAAGCTTGAAGCAAGGGCCCATGTATACCTGAGCATGTGTGTTAACCAAGATGTACATATAATCTTTCAAGCTAGCACAAACTTCATGTGTTTATTTGTTTTATTGAGTTATATATGATGATATATTGATATGAAAATAACCAAATTATGAACATTCTTTGCCATGTTTGCCAGACATGAAACTACTACGGGGTCTGTTGTTATATAATACTAATTCCAGTTACTAACAATTACCCGTTGTTAATGTGTGTTTCATCTGACATTTCATGCTAACATGCTTAGAAAAAGTAATGCTATCCCACACCAATGTTCCGCAGCAACGCGTGGGGCATCATCTAGTTTTCTAAACATTGTACTACTAAATAACTTAAGTTTGAATGGTATAATTAAGTGATTATGCTTGAGTTATATTGGGCCCCATTTTGTTTTTTTTTGCAGCTGGGCCCTGAATTCCTAGAGACGGCCCTGATACCATGTAAAAGGAATAGAGAGAAGATTGACGTAATATGTATTGCTTGAGCCTTGTAGGCATATATATATAAAATACATAATCTATTTAAAATACAAGATAAGATAGAATAAATCATATCCTATCTTTTCTAACTAATCACGATACTCAACAGAAGCTACTACCGCCACAACCAATGATGCATAGCTTGAACAATACTAATCCGAAATTCGTAAAAGGGGACAGTAAACTGCAAACAATATAACACTGCAGGTTGAAATATTTAAAAATTATTAAACCGAAAGCCCTCTTGGCAGTTGGCACGTACCCTTGCTGCCGATGCCAAGGCGTCCGTCCGTGGAGACCGACAAGCCAGCAGCAAAACGCACGGACCAGTTGCTCGCTCCCTCCCGGCAATCACCAGAACGCCACGTACACCCGCTAGCCCCCAAGCCGCTGGGGCCCACATGTCATTAATTTTCAAGTAAAGCGCAAGGAACAGCCAAACAGCGACCGCACAGCGACAGGGGGTGCTCTTTTTCTCGGAACCACGCGGCGCTCCTTCCACGGCCAACGCAGAGTTACCGTCTCGCCCCTCACCCTCCTCTTCCCATACACCAGCCTCATGCACCAGAGACACATCGCGCCGTCGGTACCACGGGCACATTCGCGCCCTCTGGCAGCACCGTCGTAGACCGGGTTCAGTCAAACGTCGGTGCCCCCCGAGGGGAATTACTGCCACTTCACACCGCCGGATATTCTTCCCCTCCCTGCACCCACCGCACAAGCCATACGCCGTATCAACCGTGCACTCAACCTCGTGATGCGCGCGTGTACCGTCCAGTTCATGCACCGTGTCCACGCCGAACCGAGGCGCAGCCTCCGCCTTCCTCCACACTTTGACTCTTGTACCAGCCCCCCACCTCGAGCTCCCCCGACGCATACGCCCACCCGCATCTACTCCCCCTCCGGCTCCGAGCGAACCACGCGCCGACCGGACCTTGACCGCCGCCATGGACCCGCGCTTCCCGCCGCCGGCGCCGTCCTCTGCTGCCGCGGGTGCGCCGCGCGGCCACCGGCGGGCCCACTCCGAGACCTTCATCCGGTTCCCCGACGCGGACCTGCTGCTCGACCCGGACAGCGACTTCTCCTTCTCCGACCTCGACTTCCCCTCCCTCTCCGACGACTCCCCCGCCGTCTCCTCCGACCCCACCCCGCCTCCTCCGCCGCTGCCGCCGCAGCAGCAGGGGGCTGCCGCGTCCCCGGCGCCGGCGCCGCGGCCGCCCGGTGGCGGGGGTGCGCATATGAGGAGCCTCTCGCTCGACGCCGCCTTCTTCGACGGCCTCGCGCTGCAGGGGGGAGGCGGAGGCGGAGCTGGGCATAAGAGGAGCGGCTCCATGGATGGAGCGAGCTCGCCGTCCGACGGCGAGTCTGCGCTGTCCGGTGGGCTGCCGGACTACGCCAAGAAGGCCATTCCCGCGGAAAGGCTCGCTGAACTCGCGCTCCTCGACCCCAAGCGCGCTAAGAGGTGAGGTCCTCTTCAGCTCTTCCCCTTTCGCTTTATCCGTGGAGCGAAGCTTGATAGATCCAAAAGGTAGTTTGCTGCTAGTTCTAGTGCCCTGCGTTACTGACATCCAGCTCCTTGCTCGTGCTGCCTAATTTTGAGTTTCCAGGGTGTCCTGTGGTTCAGTCGAGTTATATTTTAGGTGTGGTTTCATGGCGGTAGTCTCTGGTATGCAGGATTCTGGCCAACAGGCAGTCGGCCGCGAGGTCCAAGGAGAGGAAGATCAAGTACACCGGCGAGCTGGAGAGGAAGGTGCAGACGCTGCAGACAGAGGCGACAACGCTCTCTGCACAGCTCACGCTTCTTCAGGTGTGTATAATTGATCTGTGTTGTTTGTAGTCCGTAAACCGCAAAGTATGGCAGCATGATTGCTTGAGCCAAACCTAATTAATTGACTAGCTGAAGCCAATATTCTGTCTGATCAGTCTACATTAGTTGGTTGCTTTCCTTAATTGTTGGACAAGTGTGGAAGCTGCATTGGTAACACTAGTATGGACCTGACTAATTCAAAGCTTGCGTCCTGAAAGAAGCAACCAGGATAAACAAACGATTGCCTTCGCTTACAACTTCTTGTCATACTGCTTTAATATCTTAACTTATCTGTTCCCCTCATGAACAATTCTCATTACTACAGTTGTTGACATTTCTATGAGCATTTCCTTTAAAAAACAGTACTAGCTATTTTCTCTTCTTAGAGTTAATAAGGACATTCTCTTTTTTTATTCTCCGAAGGGAATTTTGTAAGATTACATTTCAATACTGTCCACTTTTATTTTATTATATCTGAGGGTCACAACATATACTGGGTCCGAGATGATGTGTTACCCTCTGTTTTCTGATTCTCATCTTCCATTCAGTGAGGATTGTGTATTTTGACCCCACCACTTAGTTGTTTCCAATTGTTGAATTGGTAGAGCTTTTGATAATTGATTGTTCAAGTGTAGTGGACGGCATGATCCTAATGAGTTTAACTCTCCGTTTGATAGTTAGTTTACACATATTGCTGTCTGTCACTACGAAATACAAATATCAATTCTGCTTCCTGAGGACTCACCATTTTGTTATCAACTTGTTTTCTTGCTTGTCTCACTTTTGCTTGTTATAGTATATAGATCTTAGGATGCATCCACACACCTTTAATGAATGTGTAGGATAAAATTTTATCATAATTATGTTGAAAGCTTCCTGGCCACGCTGAAGCTATAAACTTATCAGTCTATGTGAAGAAAACTTGTTGCACTAGGTTAGCTCCCCAAGGTTAATTTGTTGTTTTTATGGCAATCGATAAAAAATATCGTGAATCAAGTACTTCTCTACCTGTATATACTGCCTATTTTCTTTTTGTTTGAATTCTTTCCTTACTGGAGAGGGGCCCGGGGCTGGAAGAGAAGAACCTTACAATACTACTCCCTCCATCCCAAAATAAGTGTCTCAAGCTTAGTACTCCCTCCGTCCCAAAATTCTTGTCTTAGATTTGTCTAGATACGGATGTATCTAACACTAAACGTAACTAGGTACATCCGTATTTAGACAAATCTAAGACAAGAATTTTGGGACGGAGGGAGTAAATTACATGAGCATGTAGTGGATTTCCTGTATAGCCCTTGAATAGCTAACTGTTGATTTCTAGTTACACACAGATATTGTTAAGGGAAACGTATGACACATGTACATATAAATGAATGCTCTGGAGCATAAAAAGCTAGGAACGCAAACAGACACGTCCGCGTTGTCCGCCTACGTCCGCGATGGCAGGAGAGGAACTAATGTGTTGTTGCTTTAATAGTGATGCTGCTTTAATTATATGCTTGCGGATGCTATGCGGACACTGTCCGCCTGCATCCCTATAAAAATCTGGTCCTGTAGTTGATGTGACTACTAGATGATTTGTTGCACCCAAAA
Organism: Triticum urartu; assembly: GCF_003073215.2. Classification (NCBI taxonomy): domain Eukaryota; kingdom Viridiplantae; phylum Streptophyta; class Magnoliopsida; order Poales; family Poaceae; genus Triticum; species Triticum urartu. The sequence goes on along the minus strand of NC_053025.1, from coordinate 105,156,070 downwards.
GTAGGTGGGATAATGCAGGCGCCTCTGCTTGATGGCTGGTCATGTCAAAAACAGGGGAGGTGATGCTCTATTTGAAAGCTAATTTGATTGAAGATGTTGGAACCAAATGGGTGGTGTTAGGGTGAAGCTTTGGCTTGGTGGGCAGGGAGATAGTAACAGAAGATTCATCTTTTTCTCTAGAAAGTTTGGCCAGTGCTGAACATCTTATTTACGCTGGAAAAAGAAATATGGAAGCGAAAAAGATTTATTAAGACCTGATCCATAATCAATACTAATAAAAGTTTGTAGTAGAGCTAGTGAACTTTGTATTCTTGGTAATGCTATTTTCTGAGTATGACGACATCAAATTTATCAGGACTGTGATAACCAATATTTTGTTGCATCATCTTACAGTCTCTGTGTTGATTTTTTTTTTGTAACCCAGAGGGATACTTCCGGTTTAACTGTTGAGAACAGAGAGCTCAAACTCCGGTTGCAGTCCATGGAAGAACAAGCCAAACTTCGAGATGGTATGCCCTAGTCTTGTTTTTGAAGTTTGCTAGTCTTTGTAATATATAGGCTCAGAACAAAAACCATCGTCTTCCCTGAACATTTAAGGCATCTGAGGGTCGACCAGTGATCAATCAGTCACCTTGTGACCATGTATCTGTTCCGTGCAGCTCTGAATGATGCCCTGAGAGAAGAAGTCCAGCGGCTTAAGATAGCGGCAGGTCAAGTTCCAAACATGAATGGAAACCCCTTCGGCGGAGGGCTGCAGCAGCATCAGCAACAGCAGCAGCAGATTCCGAACTATTTCTCGCAGCAGCAGATGCACTACCAAGGTCATCAGCATCACCACCCCCAAAACCACTCCCAGAATTCTTCGAATGGAGGCCAGTCGCTGAGTGGTCAGTCTCTAAGCGACTCCATGGATTTCATGTGAGGAGTCTCTGGGCAACCTCGGGGCGCATACCGACCACAGTTCGGTAGTTGTAAAGATAACTGATGTATACTGTATGCACATGAATCATTCGTAGGGTAGCTAGATGTTCTTTGTACCATTAATCAAGAGAATTCATCCGTGTGTGTCGCAGTTGATCATCTCTCTTTCTTTTGGGGTTCATGCATGCCTTAGCCTGAAGTCTGAACGAACCATGCTTGACATGTTGCCTGTAGTTGTCACCCTGTAAAGGTGTTATAGTGAATGGAATGGTTTCTGGTTGGAAGTCTTGAATTTTTATGGTTTCCGGTTGGTGAGTCGTCAACTGGCGGTGCATACAAAGATTTTAGCTACCGGTTTAGGGGAAATACCGGTAGATTTGACTGCCGTGGGTACTGCCGGTAACGGCAGTTTTACTGTCCAAGAAAAGTATATGCAAAATTCAACTGGCTTTGTCTAAATTGTCAAATTCCTTTCACATCTGCTTGAAATGCTTAAGGTGTGCGGTTGGGCTATCTCACTCGCCTGACGGAACAAAGACCATATGTCGGGAACTGATGTGATGAATGATGTGTATCCACCTGCAAACATCTGTTCGTCCAGTGTCCACTTTTCTCTCGTGCCTTTCGGCGCGGAAACTAACACTGCCTGGAGACACCTTGTCGCTTTCGCGTTTTTTTAGGTGCCTTGTTGTTTTCTTTCTTTTTTTTTCCTGAGAAAACTGTGTTATACTGTACTACTAGATCATCGATGGCGTGCGTTGCTGCGCCCGTCTATTTTTCGTTGAAATAATAGGAATCTCATAAATATAAGAGAAATGAAACATAGAAATTCAATTACATAAAGTATATCATTCAGTAATCGAAAAAGGATATTCTTATGCTAATGTATTAGGCAGTTGTGACAACTGATAGTATTCTCATAGATAGTTTAAGATAAATGAAACAAAGAAATTCAATTACATAAAGATATGTTGTATCATTACATATAATTACACAGTATTCTCATAGATATGAGATAAACTTAATGTAGCACACATTTTACATGAAAATATGAAATGAAACTGCAAAAGTTACAGAAATCAAGTAGCCAAGATGTGCAAGAACCAATGAAATATTTTGGAGGCGAAGCCAAAATGAAATAGGAGCGAAAAAGCATCTCTCGACAGATCAAAACATACATTATCTTCCATACTTGCTAACTACTTACATCGGACGATTCATAAGCATCAGAAATTTAAAGAAAGAAAAACATACATGTGATATCCACATATTCATGTAGTGCAGCTTCTTAAGAGCCTTCGTTCTAAGGTCAAAAGCTTCTGAAAAGCCTACGATTATCTAAATTTCTCGTAAGTGGCAGATATGAAATTTGCTTCAAAAAAATCACAATTAAGAGTCTATAGTACAGCTCGAGCAAAAACCAGTGGTTCAGTATAGAATCATGAAATAAGAGTACCCTTGCTGAAGATACAGTCAAACAAAAAGTAGTGTTGCTGAATCAATGGTCCAGTTTAGAGTTAACATATGTACTGGCAGTACCTCAATAACCAAGCATCATCTGCAGCAGCTGAACTGAACGTTTGTGAATAGACAACTTATAATTATACATGAGGAAGAAAATCTGCATGAACTCTCCCAGCGGGTACTATGAAATTTTACAGATTAAGTGATCATCTCCCAGGGAATACGTATAGAAAGAACACATCAGCTCCACCATGACTCAGTGCTTGGAATCTGTTTCAACTCTCCTGACCTGGTGTTCAATTAATTAAGAAATACCAACTTAAATTCGTTCTTTGCATCCCAAGAAGATGTGCTTGGAATCTGTTTCAACCCTCCAGACCTGGTGTTTATAGTCTCTGAAGATTTGTACCTACTTGTAAACCTTCGTTGGCGTAACATGTAGAGAAACAGAAGAAAAAAATCAGGAGAAACTTAATAAAGGCCAATAACAGGGCAACTTGCTACCCAAACGAGAGAGACAGGAGAGATGGGGTTGTGAGATCTGGTTAGAGGTCTCAGGAAAAGATGGACGCAGTTGAGAAGCAGAAAAGGAATAGCTAGAAAAAAAACTCAGTCTCACCCTATTATTTCCCCCATCTCTCTTGCCGCTGATCACTGCTCTACCATGAACAGTAAAGCCGTCAGGCGTGGCCACCATGCTGCAACGAGAAGGTGCTGGCGAAAAGATATGCTGCCGGAGTGGAAAGCGTGAGCGTCTGAGCGAAGAGTGGTAGGGAAGGAAGAAGAGTTATGTAGACGTACTTGCACCACTCGGCGCCGGAAAGGATCAGCACATCACTCGCCATGAATGGGCGCTCAGAAAATGAAGTATAACGGCCGAAGTATAATTGCGTCTTTCAAGTCTCAATGGAGCAGTTTCCATCAGATGAGGCGTCGACCATCGCCCATGTCCCCTCCCTCGTACTCCACCTTGCAGGTAGATTGCCTGCCTCGGCTCGATGGAGCGGCCCTTTAGTCACCCTCATCGCACGCGTCCGCTGGATCCCCACCCGCACCACACATCTGCTGGATTTCCTTGGGCGCATCGGCTGGATTCAGCGGAAAGGATCTTGGTCAGAAGACCAATCGCCCGCATCATGCGCTCGTCGATTGGATCCCCTCGCAGGATCTCCTCCTCTCCACGGGCGCTGGATCCACTCTCTGTCGCACGACTGACCCGTTTCGTGCTGTGTCGAGCGAACAGTTTTTTTTCCGGATAAGGCAACACGTCGTTGGTCCGTCGTCGGTTACCCAAATGGGCTTGTATAGCAGCCCGTAGAAGCCCAATTAACCACAGGCCTCCGAAAAGGTCTCCAGAATAGCAGCCTATCAGGACGGCCAGCCCAAATCGCGGTAAACTATCCTTAGAGAAAGATCTGATGGCTAGAAACTGATCAAACACGAAATCCGATGGCCAGAAACATTAGGGGCGTGAGAGAGCTCGCTTTAGGCTCGGTTTTACTGTCCTTAATACCTATTATTATTATTATTATTATTATTATTATTATTATTATTATTATTATTATTCTATAGCTACACCTAATATTAACGCCGGCCAGTCTTGTTGGTGCTTGGAGCAAACCACATGAAGGGGTCACCGATTCCTTGATCATGGAGGCGTTATCACCAAGAGAAGGTGTGATCTTTGCAAGTTTTTCTTAGCTTTTGGACAAAAAATTCAGGGAAAATTATTTTTGCGTGAAAAAACGTTTTTTTTCTTCCGCTAGAATCACGGACGTGTCTTTCGAAAATGAAAAAAATGCATTTCTATTTTACTTTGATGAGAGGCACAGTCATGCCTCTTGGAAATTAAAAAAACACGTTTTTCCCTTCCGCGAGAGGTATGGATTTGCTTTCACTAGAGACACGACCGTGCCTCTTTATGAATTTTGATTTTGCTGACCACATTGAAACGAAAAAAACATGTTTTTTCTCTTCCGTGAGAGGCACGGATTTACATCTCATGAAAGTACGGATTTGCTTCCGTGAGATGCATGGTCGTGCCTCTCTCAAGAAAAAAAACGCATTTTTTATCATTTTCGAAAGAGGCACAGTTTTGCTTCCGTGAGAGGCACGGTCGTGCCTCTCTCGAAAATAAATAAAAAGCATGTTTTTTATCATTTTCAAGAGAGGCACGGATTTGCTTTCGTGAGAGACATGGTCATGCCTCTTGGAAACATTTTTTTCTTCCGCGAGAGATACGGGTTTACTTCTCATGGAGGTAAGTATTTGCTTTCGCGAGAGGCACAGTAAACGCGCATTGGATTTGATTTTTTCATTCGGTTTTTTCCATGAAAAAAAGGTTGATCAAACCTATCAACATGGGATCTATTTTTAAAGATCTCGATGCAAGGAATCCAATGATGAAAACAGTTTGAGATTTGAATGCACTGTTTAGAAGATAAAAATATTTTGAATAAAACAGATCTATGAGAAAGAAAAAGGGAAACGTTTATACACGCCGCACCGGCCGAACCGTTGCGCCGGACGCGCGCGACGCGTTCGATGAAGGAGCGATCCTGTGGCCCAGTGCGCTCGTCCCTCTGTAGGCCCACCTTATCCCCTCTTGGTTGTCTTCCTCCTCAACCCGTCTCTTTTTTTGCATCTCCATGGCCTGCTCTCAGCCATGGACGTGACACCCTCAAGCTTGACCTCCCCCCTCCTGTATCTCTACCTTCCCACCAGAACCACGGTTTTGCACGCTCTCACCACCGCTGCTGCACGGCCCACCCCTGCTGCTACTACTCCAAGCATTCCTTGTCGGGCTTTTGCAGCCGGCGACGGTGCTGCGAGCGATGACCTTTTTCTTGTTTCTACCGAGCAGCGGCTGTGAAACGAGACTAGGGCGGTGCTGCAACCGGCAACGTTGGAAGCTACAACCGGCTTTGGTGAAAGCTACAACCAAAGAGTAGAAAAATGGAACCAGCGACAAAAAAGCTACAACCACCTATACGAGTGTTACAACCATTGACAAAAAAGCTTCAAGCCTATATAGAAAAGCTTCAACCATCAACGGAGAAAGCTTCAACCAGCCACTATCAACTGAAAAAGCTGCAACCGTTAAGAAAAAAGCTCCAACCTTAGGTGAAAAAAGATTCAATCAAAAGACATACAAAGTTTCAGCCGGGCACTGCAAGACGAAAGAAGTTGCAACCGTTTACAAAATAAGCTTCGATCGTAGTTGAAAAAAGCTTCAATCAACATGATGAAAAGCTTCAATCTGTGAAAAAAGCTTCAACCACCATGAAAAAAGCTTCAACCGGCGTGATAAAAAGCTTCAACCGGCGTGCCAATGATGCGAGCGGCGGCGTTGAGAGCTGCGGTCGGCGACACGACAGTGCAGCGACGGGGTGTGCTAAGACTGGCGGTTGCTTAGGTACCGCAAGGACAGAGGGCATCGGCGTGCTTCAAGGTGGCATCCTTTTCTGCTACAAGGGGAGTGAGGCTTCCTGCTGGACCGACGGCGACAAGGACGGCAACGAGAACGGCGAGCGCATCCAGCAGTGTGGGGCGGCGGAGGGAGGAGGTCCAAGTGAGGGGGTGGTGACCGGCGGCCGGTAGAACATCTAGACGGCAGGAGCTGCGCGCGAAGAGGAAGAAAGAGATGGGGGAAGTCAACGCGAGCAGATCGAACGGCTGAGGCTTGTTGTATCGGGCGACTGGGATGCGACCGGTTGAACTGTTGGGCCGATGCGCCGGCGCCTAGCACGCGCCAAAGAAGAACTCTCAGATGCGACCCCTCCAAAAAATACTACGGCCCATCTAAAACAGCCAATCCCCACCCCCGCCTCAGCTTACCGATGCGACCCCTCCAAAAAAAAAAAAAACTCACCGACGCGTGTAAGCTTCTCGGCTCCTCCACTCGCCGGTGCGCGTCACCATCTCCATCTCCGCCGACCACGCGGCTGCCTCTCCGTCCATCGCGGTGGCGCCGGAGCCGGTGAGGCCGATTGGACGACCGAGGAATCCCTTCCCGCCCCTCCCACGCGGCCTGCTCCGATCCCGATCCCCCCTCCCACGCGGCGCCGAGTCAGCCGACCACCAACCCCTCGCGAGGTAGGTCACGAAGGTATCTCACCCCGAACCCGAAGGTACACGCACGCGCTGACGCCTGTTCCGCTCGGAGCCTTGCGTCACATACTCACATGGTGGCGCGGTGCGCACATGGAAGATGCAGAGATAGTACCTGCGTATCAGCGCGCGACCAAGCCGTGCAACCGCAGGTGCAAAGCATGCCAATTGGGGTTCTAGCGATTCCCGCGTAGTATAAGTCTGGCGTGTTGGTTCACCACGCCCGACGCAAAGGATTCCCTCACATTGGGATTCTGTTTCATATTTTACCGTGATGATGCACTGTCCCTAGATTTTGGGTTCTAGCGGTTCCCGTGTATGGCTGGTCATAGTGGGAGTAACTTAGCGACTAACATAACACACTTCAAATTTTTTTTGCTTATGTGGCAAGTAGTTAATGAGAAGTAGTAACATAGCACTTCCCAATACAAGATGAGTCTACAAGCTAATAAATGAAGCCATCTATGACACTACTACTATGTTACTTTGCACCATGAAGGTAGTAACTTAGACTAGTGTCATATGCATGACACTAGTATAAGTTACTCCCCACTATGACCAGCCTAACATTGGCGTGCCGGTTCGAGGAAACCGTGCTAATTAGCATGCGATAATCATGGGGTTCTTCTTAATACTAGCTACAGTGCTTTTATTTTAGTCATTCGAGAGTAGTGACGGCAGGACAAGTGCAGACAAACTACATTGGTCGTGAGATTCTGTTCATATGTGGTGGTGATGCAGTAGGACTAAAATTATCTCTGAACATGACTTGAACGTTGGGTTCTAGCGGTCTACATGTTTAAGAGTTGAAGGAGACAATGCTAATTAGCACATGATAGTCATGGACTCTGTAATTTTGCGTTCCGTCTGTTTTAATTCTGTCAGCATTTTGTTTTGCTAATAGTTGTGGGGAAGGATTGGAACACGATTATATATATTGCTTCCAGAAATGATGTCAATTTTATTCGATTCAAACGTTTAATTGTCAGCAAAACCAGGTTAAGCTTTGCTCCGGAATGGTGCCTACATGACGTTCCTTCCCTAATATTTTTTCCTGGTCTGAGTCGCGAGTCAGAAGGTCCACGTTAACTGAAGCGAATCAGATTTATCTGGAATATTTTGACTTTGGAGAATGGCTCCGACCTTAGCTTGTCAAGCTTGTTTAGCAGGAATCTACCCCTCTTGCAGCAACTTGCCAGTACTTTAGTTTTCTATTGTTAGGCAGCTTGGATTATGCAGGTGATGGTGACAAGTTTCCACAGTACTAGTGGCTGTTATCTTCCCATTTCAAAGTTCAATGTACTTCCGATCTCAACAGTAGGACTAAAATTATCTCTTAACATGTCTATAATATGGGGTTCTAGACTTCTAGTGGTCTCCATGTTTAAGAGTTGGAGGAGACCATGCTTGTTAGGAGTACATGATAGTCATGGATTTGTAATTATGTATTCCGTCGGTTACAATTTTCTCTCAGCATTTTGTTTCTCTAATATGGGGAAGGGTTGGAATACGAGCATGTATATTGTTTTGATAAATGACATCGAATTTATTCGATTCAAACATCTAATTGTTAGCAAAACCAGGGTAAGCCTTCATGACATGCTCCCCTCATATTATTCGTGGTCTGAGTGGTGAGTCATACGGTTCATATTAACAGGAACAAATCATATTTATTGCTCACTAAAAAAATCAGATTTATCTAAATTTTTTTGACTGGAGAATGGCTCCGACCTTAGCTTGCCAAGCTTGTTTAACAGGAATCTATCTTGCAGCAACTGGCCAGTACTTATGTTTTCTATAGCTAGGCAGCTTAGATTATGCAGGTGATGGCGACAAGTTTCTACAGTACTGGTGGCTGTTACCTTCCAATTTCAAAATTCAATGATTTCCCATAATTGTTGAAATTTCCGGCCGTCTAGCTAGGCTCATATTTCAGTAATGTCTCAGTCATCTGAAAGAGAAATCAGTTGACCATGCATTGCCGCCCTTGGACTGTAATATATTGCTTACTCAAACCTGAGTTTAACCATACACAAGTCTATGTGGTAGGATGCAAACAAAATATTGACCTCAGTTGACAGTGAATTTTTACTTTAATGTACACAGGCCTCAAGTTGTACTGTAGTTTACCTAGAGGAGAGATCGGTTGTCTTCTATCGTGACCGTGGGATTCTATCTTGAGAATAAGGCATATTGCAGAGGTTTATTTTTGAACTGCATGAGGTATGCATTCATTGGACCATGCTGTAATATATCTGACCCCTTGAGAAATTTGTTTTGGCTGGTAGTTCTTAGTGAGTTGATATGCTAGCCAACTAGTAAGTGATGCATCAAACCAGAAATTAGCATGTCCTCTAGTGTTTGCTAATCTCAATTTTTTACCTAAATGGAAGACAAACTTCTTGTACTAGAACTAAGTTTCGTTCTTCAGAGGAGGACAGCACACAGCCACACAGGCAAACCACGTTATTCTAGCATGCTATGTCTAATCAATGGCATCGGAACCTTCTGCCTCCCTCTCGTCCAGATAAACCAAACATATACTGTACAGTGCTAGTGCGTCTTCGTTTGTACTTCCCGTTGGCATCCATGTTGAGTAGTATACCGTGTATCTTATGAGGGATTAGGGAACATATCGATAGACAAAGGATGATGCTTTAGGTGACTTGCTAACTAGCTGGGGATTAGGAGACCAGCAAGCTGATGCTACAGAACAGAAAGCAACAGTTTGTTTTGCTGCTCTTGTTTTCAGCAATTGCTGTGAGAGGCTCCTCTCAACTACCGAACCCCATAGGGCTTTGATTGGTGGAATTCTCAGTGATCTTTGTCCACTGTTCTTTCTTCACATATTTTGACAGACGTTAGGCCGCATTGCATCAGTGAAATGCCGACAAGTGTCATTTGAGAAGCTCTCTATTATCAGCTTAAACCCTCTGACATCTGCCACTTGTTTCAAACCTTTATTCTTATTCTCACCTGGCGTGGTCATTGGATATTCGAATTGCCCACTCAGGAATTTTAGGCAAATGCTGGCTCCATCAATGTATTACCATATAATACTGCATATTTGATTTATATTGTCTAATTAATAGTTTCTTTCCTTGTCCAGCAGCAGTGCTTACCAACTATGATTATGATGATAATTAGGTATCCACCTGCCGTCCTTAACTCATTTGATGTCAGTGAGCATGTTTCCTGAGCATGCTAGGCTCTCGCATCGTTGACAAAATGGACCATACAACCATTCCTGTTAGTCTCAAATCTCAAGGAATTAATTTGAGCCCTCTATGACGAAATCTTGTAGGGTGTGGTGGGGGCATATGATACTTAATGTCCGGTTGTGAAGGCAGTTGTACTGCTGGTTGTGATGAAAAGTACCATGCTGCCAAGATCCTTTTTAAAGTGATTATTTCTTTTACATCATATTGTCTACACTCTTACAGTTGTACTTTGGCATCTTTTTCTTTTTCTGGTCGAACACAACAATATTCCATGACCAAGTAAATTCACAATGTTACTCTTGACAATGTGCAGATGTTGCCAGCTTTGCTTGTCCTGTAATAAAGACATCTCAGCATAGTGCAGGAAAAAATATTTAGTTACCTCAGTGGAATCATCCAGACTCTCTCCAGAGAAAAAAAAATTATACAATGCTGAAAGCTCTCTCGAACACACCATTTGTGCACTTGTAATCTGAAGTTCTGAAATAGTCAGTGAAAAGCTGGACGTGGTTGGACTCCATCCAGATTTTCCTGCTGTTGGTAGTTTCTGGAAACGATCATTTTGGAATTGCCAGTCGGGAAGGCAGGAGAAACATTCAGATTCGTAGCAAGAGGCAGCCTGGAACCAGGAAATCTGTGTGGCCTACGCTTGTGTTTTGTAAGTTCCACTTTGCAACAGCTCTACTCCTTGAGACAAGCAGCTTTGCCCTCTTTTAGTTTTACTCTATTGTCTACATCTCATAACTCCATCAGAATCTGCCAATAATTTGTATCACCTTACAATAATGGGCTTTATGAATACCTGATTGGTACCAAATAAAGAATCCAGTTTGGGAGAAAGTTGGTGCCATGAATTTATTACACCACAAATAATTTGGACACACATTAGCATGACAAAATTAACTTGGTTTGGGCTGGTCAATGATCATGAATAATGTTTAAGTATTAAACGTCAACATTAATTCTGTATCAGACTGAATGAAGCGGTGCTTATATTTTTAAAGAGATATAATATAGTACTAAGAAACCATTTCTTGAGCACAAAAGTTCAAATCATATGATTTGCATCTAGGTCGCATTTTGTTGCCGCTCTACGTTGCCATTGGCACATATGTGCAGGCCATAGCAGCTTTGAAGTAGCAACAGCACATAGTCCAACAATTGACTAGATGCTGCCACGTAGCAAGAAGAATTCTTGGAATATGCCATTAGCGTATTCGCAGTCCCTTCTGTTTCATTCTGCCAGGCCAGCAAAATGACACATTGCACACGTATGCTTTTTCTCTTCTATTTTTATTGTGATGTTTTGGGGGGTATGTATGTATGCTGTGAAGTTGGTGGGGAACTACACAAGAGCCAATCACCTCTAGCTCAATCCATGTTGCATTAGGCTCCAAGATCAGGACAATTTAGCATGCATCAGCCATGAAGGTGGGGTCCACACATTCTCTTTTCTCCACTGCTAATCTCTTGCCCCTCCGCCATGTGGTTTCTCTATAAGACACGGTGTGAGGCTACACATCAAGGCAATTCTTATCGTAGATAGCAACTAAAATGGAGACCATGTCATATCCTTGTTCCCCTCTTCTCTCCCTCCCCACACATGAAGAGAGCAGCTTTTTCATGTGGTCTCCTCAAGTAGCTCTCCACGAGAATGCCACCATCCATGTTGATCATCCCACTGATCAGCAACCTGATAATGTGTTCTTGGACACTGCAGCTCAAGATTATGCTAATGATTGGCATCAACAAGATGCTTCTGATCTTGGTGTGTTCACCTATTGTGATGAGAGGATTCTGGGCCAAGAGAGTGGCAACTTGGTCGCGATCCAGGAAGAGCTCATGGAGGAGAACAGTTTAACTGATCTCCTCCTCACTGGTGCAGAGGCGGTCGAGGCGGGGGATCCAAGATTTGCCTTGGCAGTGTTCTCAAGGCTTGATGGCCTCCTCCTTGGCAGCCCTGAAAATGCAGCAGCCGGCTCTTTTGATCGCCTGGCCTACCACTTTGCCCAAGGTCTGCGGTCCCGGATCTCCAGTGCAAGCACCAGTTGCTCTCCGCCGGAGCCACCGGCGTCTGACAGAATGTCGGCGCAGCAGATTATACAAGAGCTGTCACCGTTTGCCAAGTTTGCGCACTTCACTGCCAACCAGGCCATTCTAGATGCCACCAAGGGCGATACACATGTGCACGTTGTCGACCTGAACATTGGCGAGGGCATCCAGTGGCCATCGTTCATGTCAGATCTTGCCCGTCATGGCGGCATGTCATTCCACCTCACGGCGATCACAGCAGACGCCGACTACACCGACGGCGTTCACCATGCATCTGCGCGGCGGCTCTCGGAGTTCGCTGACTCCTTGAACCTCCCGTTCCAGTACAGCTGTCTCTGTTTACATAGTGATGAAGACCTGCATGAATTCTCCAAGAACTGTAAAGGTTCGGTGATCTTCTCATGCGACACAACAAGCATGCCTTACAAGTTGCTGAGCAAGTTACCGGCACTCCTACCTGCCTGTGTTAAACTGTTACAGCCAAAGTTAATGGTCGTCGTAGAAGAGGAGCTGGTTAGAATCGGAAAGGAGGTGCCTCTATGTAAGGCCTCCTTTGTCGACTTCTTCTTCGAGGCATTGCACCACTTTACCACGGTGTTCGAGTCACTGGCCAGCTGCTTCGTTGGTGGTAACCAGGGGGCGTGCCTGAGACTTGTGGAGAGGGAGATGGTGGGGCCAAGGATACAAGACTTTGTGGGGCAGTATGGGTCTATGACAGTTGAGGTCACTGCTCCTCGGGTTTTGGAAAGGTACGGGGCTTGTGACCTGAGTGGTTGCAATGTTGCTCAGGCCAGGATGCTGGTTGGGTTGTTCAATAGGGGGTTTGAGGTTGTGCATGAGAAGGGTAGGCTTGTGTTGTGCTGGAAGTCCAGGCCATTGACCTCTGTGTCTGTTTGGGCTCCAATCTTAAAAGAAAGGAGCTCATGACGTTCTTTTTTTTTGTTGTTGTAAGCGTTGCAGTGAAGAATTTCGAGGAAAACGTATTTGGTTAGTGAGCCACCTTATTTGGTTTCTATCTCAGCCTGTCTCTCTTGCTCTTGTTGGCTTCTCATATACTACTCCGTCTCATAATGTAAGATGCTTTTTCAAGCTATCTTAGCTTGAAAAAACGTCTTACATTATGGGATGGAGGGAGTATCTCCTAGGGTAACTTCTAGTGATGAATAGTCTCAAGTAGCAAGTGGAAAAATGAAATTTGCTCACATATGAGCTCTGCTGATTTTACTGCAAGAATGCTCATTTATCTAGTTGTTTGTTTTGCTCTTATGAACCAGGTGTCAACCAGCGCAAATAGAGAGGGAGGGAGGAACTGGGAGAGAGTGGCTGGCCGATGCCCAAGTTGTATTGAAACCATGCCTTTTAGGTCACCCCGAAATGATTTATCGTAGTTGTCATTATTTTATTTGAAAAATATAACATTTTTTTGCCCGTCTGCACAAAATAGAGAAAACATCAAAAAGTCTGAAAGTGACACTCTTGTAAACACAACAGTGCCTGGGCCATTGCATTTGGTCCATTTGTGGGGTTAGGACTGATTGAAGACTAGCTCATATTTAAAATGCACACAATGTTTTCTGCAGCCGTATTCATGAAAAGGTGGAAATAAGTGAGCCGAAAGAGACATTTTGTATTTTGTAGGAGCATCCAACTGTGTGAACTGCTTTCAGTCACCATCATGATGCCATATGTTTCTGGCAAGCTGCAGACTTTGACCTCATTCTATCACCTCTGAAACAGTGTTACTCTTTGCAAATTAACTCCCATCTGATCACTTACTCCCAGGGAGGGCTCGTCTCAGCTCAGTGCGGAGGTTCTGATTTCAGCAGTCGCAGATGATCTTGGCAGCTGTTTCATCTCATTCCTGGCTCACATAAATGGCACTCAAACTTGTGAGGATAATGATCGTAGAAGGCTGGAACTCGTGTTGCTAAGGATCCACACTGTTGTTGTGGAAGCAGAGGGGCGGCACATCACAAATCGAAGAGTGTTCTTGCAGCTTAAGGCACTTATTCAGGGTGTGTATCTCGGGCATTACATGCTCGATAGGCGCAAGGCAGACTCAGGAAGTACTTGTTTGTTGTGGATTTCATCTATGATGTGGATGAGGCGACATGGACAAACTTCCAACCTTATTTGCAGAACTTGCCAGGCACTGAGATCAAAATTGTAGTGACAGGCAGAGCAGAGTAAGTTGCAAACTTGGGGACTGCTCAACCCATCAGGCTGAAGAGTCAGTCTCAAGAAGAGTACTTGGTACTACTAGAATGCACTTGCCTTTGGAAGCATGGATCCTGATGAGCATCTGAAACTGGCGTCTTTGGGTATGCAACTAGCAACACTCCTACAGGGATCATTTCTTGGTGCAAATATACGAGCCACTAAGAGCGAGCCCAAATGCTCAATTCTGGCGTGGTGTATTACATAGCATAAGGGGACTGGCTCACAAGCACTTGAGATCCTTGGGCACGCACCCAGAGGAATTTCTGGAGAGAATGCTCCTCTGAATTACACAAATGTGTCCTTAGTGGGTGGTAAAGCTCAAGGATGCCATGTATATGATCTTAGGGACGCGAGCTGCCAAAGCTGAGGATAGGAAAGCATGGCATGAGCCCGACCACTGTCGCCGCTCGCGTCGCTCCCGTGCGAGCGACACGGGCGGAACCCAGAAACCTAGCGCCCCCACCGCGAGATCCACCCCTCCTCTCCCGCCGCCGCCGGAGGAAGCTGCAGGGCGAAGCCGCTGCAGCCGACGGCGGCGGCGGGGGCCTTGCTCGCGTCGTGGGATGGCCCTGGTCACGGCCGTGCCTCCCTCGGTGACCGCGGCGGCGGATTTGGCAAGGGCGCTCGGATTCGACTCGTCCGGCTCCGGTGGCCTGCCTCATCGTCGACATGAAGGTGCTGCTGCTCGAGCGCGGCCCGTGGTCTGCTAGATGGTGGAGGGGCGCTCGGGGGTGGCGCTGGCGCCCAGATCCACCTCGTCCTTCTCAGGTGCGTCGGGGGCTGGCCTGCTCCTTTCCTTCGGCGCTGTCTCGATCCGGCCTGCCTCTGTGCGCCGCTGCATCTTGCGGCGGCCCTCGGCTTCTCCGGCGAGCGGCTGTTCCAGCTCGGGGAGGCGCGACCCTGGCTGTTCCTGTGCTCGGTGGGGCAGACTTAATTTCTGCCCAGATCCGGTGCGCGGCGATGTGGTCTTGCAAGATCCGGGCAGCACACCCTGAAGATGCCGTCATGGTTTGTTGGTTGCTCACGCTCCGGATGCAAAATTCTGGGTCGACTTGGTCGACGCCGGCGGCAACGGCGGCTGTGGCTGTCGTTTTCCTTGCGGAGGGGCCGCCGTGGAGCTGTTTTTCAGCCGCAAACCTCCTGTTTCGTTGTTTTCCGGGTGAAAACCTATGGTCGGGCTTGCCGGATCGGGTGGCGGTGGTGTCTCTGGCATCATTCCCTTCTTGGAGGCGCCATCTTGGAGACACGAACTTCGGCTAGTGTTGGTGTGTGTGGATGAAGGAGGTACGGCTGGTGGTCTGTTTGTGCGGCCGACTGGGGTCGACGGTGGTGTGTGATGTGGTGGTGGAGTGGTGGTGGTGCGGCCGGCTTGCGCTGGTGTGCACGGTGAAGCGATCCGGGTGTAGACTCGGCTCCTTGATGCCCTTCGGCTTCGCCGGCGGTGCCGCTGTTGTGTTGTAGCCTCGGCTGCGTGTGACTCTTCGTCCGGGTGTGGACTCAGTCGCTCATTGCCCTTCGGCTGCACCAATAGCCTTGAGGCACCATGGATGGTCTCGGTTGATTGGAGCTCTTTGTCTACGGTGGTGGTGTTCTCGTGCAGCTCAGGTTGGTAATGGTTGCTCAAGACCCTCTCATGGTTGCCATTGTGTTGCGGCGAGCTTCATGCTCTTGGTGTTGCCTCAGCTCATCTTTGCTCGAGGATGGCGCAAGATGCCTTTCAAACTTGCTAATCGTTCCGATTTCCTGTGGCGGAGCCCCAGTCAAAGTTCGTGTCTGGGATGACACTCGTTGATTGTGGATGCTCCTGAGTTGTGTCGTGGGGGCTGGTATGCTCGCCGATGTGTTCGGCTGTTTGCAAAGTCCTGGTATTGTGATCTCCCGACGACACCCCACATCTACTTGCGTCTCTCGTGGTGATGGTCTTATGCCTACTAGCTTGGTCGTGCCTTGTACGGTTTTCAGCCCGGTTTTCCTTATAAACGGGTCAATTTGTTCAGGTTTTCGATCCGGTTTTCCTTATAAACTGGATCACTCCTCTGGCATTTTGGCCACTTTGAGCAATATATTCAGGTGGAGGAACTCCTCCCCCGGTGATTCTAAAAAAAAAAAAACTGACATCGCAGGAGCTACTGACACCCGTCCTGAGGTGTTCCTGTCGCAGATAAGTTTGAGGTGTTGGGATGGAGATCTCGGATCCTGCCTTACTGTGATTATGTTTTTTACTTACAAGAACAGAAGCACCGTCGTAGCATCAGCAAGAAGAATCACCTGGCACATAAAAAACATCAGCGTGAATGTTAATTTGGCCAACAGAGGTGCACGGAGGAGTTATCTGCATCCCCATCCTTAGTCTAGATGTAGTTTGAACCTTTTTGCTGATATGCAGTTGTTAAATGGGATATGTAAAGTGCAGTCAGGGACGTGGAGTTTCTACACCTGAGCTCATATGCTCCTGCTATGAACAGTAAAATAAATAAAATAGAAAAACATTTCAAAAAATTCTGAAATTTTTTTGTGGCATACTTTAAGAAATGTTTGTTGTGCATGCAAAAATTCGTCATGAAATGACATGGGTGGAAGGCATGGTAAAAAAAACAAAATCGATACTCTAAAAATGTTACTTTCAAACGCATTTTGGAGCTCTGATTTTGATTTTTTTTTGCCACAACCTCCACCAATGTGGTTTGGTGATGAAATTTTGCATGCACAACAAACATTTCTTAAAGTATGCCACAAAAAAATTCAGAATTTTTTGAAATGTTTTTCTATTTTATTTATTTTACTGTTCATAGCAGGAGCATATGAGCTCAGGTGTAGAAAGGTACTTTCGTGCAGTCACTTCCTATTGCTACATTGAGTCGTGTATGCCATATAATTCTCATGAAGGAAAGTACATCACACTTCTGACTAGTCTAATGTGTACGGTCAATTCAGTTTAACCCAGTATGTGTCGATGACTAACTGGCTTCAGCCACATGCCCACACCTTTGAATCATTGTGCTGGCAGTTCCATTTCTTGACTTTTAGCCACCTTAGTGCTATGTTTCTTTTAAAGAAAGAAAAAGTTATGGATAATTGCTTCCTGGTCAAGGCTCACAATATAGATGCTTATCTCTACAGTTGCTAGTGATGGAGGATGACCTGAAGAAGCTGAGGTGCTCCAGCCACTGATCCTCACCATCGTCGACCATTATCGAGAAGGCGGAGGTGCAACAGAAAACAAACTGAGAAAAGGTCCTCCGGCTCAAGGGGCTCAAGGTAGAAACAAGTTACAAAAAGGAAACTTTGTACATGAGTGTTAGAACGAGCCACCTCATCATATGAATTTATTTCTGTCGTTGTCATATAACCCTGGGTTGCTGTCTTTCTTGACCTTGTTGTCATATAACCCTGGGTTGCTGTTTTTCTTGACCTTATTTCCCCACCTTTGAAATAACTACTTTCTTTGCAAACTAAAATCAGATCTTGGCATGGAGGTTCTGATTTCAGCTGTGACAGGTGATCTTGTCAGCCGGTTCATCTCTTTCCTGGCGCAAAATTATGGCACTCAAGCATGTGAGGAGGACCGTAGAAGGCTGGAACACATCTTGCTAAGGATGAACATGGTTGTTGAGGAAGCAGAGGGGCGGCACATCACAAATCGAGGGATGTTCCTGCAGCTGAAGACACTCATGGAGGGCGTGTATCTCGGGTACTACATGCTTGACAGGCTCAAGTTCCAACCCCTTGGAGAAGAGAGCATTGCAGATGATGAGGTGAGTCACTGGAGCCAATCTCTTGCCGTTTCTACTTTTAACACCGCCAAGCGCCTTCGTTTTGCTGTTGCTGCTTCTATGATGAAGAACACACCGATAGCATTTGGTACCAGGAGCACAACAAAGTTGAAAAGTGTTCTTGAAAGCTTAGAGGCTACGACTGCAGATATGAGAGAGTTTGTCGTGCTCCTCGGCAGCTGCCCTCGTCTTCCTCGCCAGCCATACTGTATGTACCTATACATGGATAAGTGCATGTTTGGTCGCCATGTCGAGAAAGAGCAACTTATCAACTTCTTGCTATGTGATGACAGTCGTCACGATTGCACACATATTAGCATCCTGCCGATCATCGGCCCACACAGAATCGGGAAGAAAACACTGGTGCAACATGCTTGCAAGGATGAGAGGGTGTGCAATCGTTTCTCCCACATGTTTTTCTTCAAAGGAGATGATCTAGCGAACGGAGTATTTGCATTGAACAACCAGGCAGCCTCAGGGAAGTACTTGTTTGTCGTGGATTTCATCTTCGATGTGGATGAGGCAGCATGGACAAACTTCCAATCATATTTGCAGAAGTTGCCAGGTGCTGGGATCAAAATTGTAGTAACAGGCAGAGCAGAGCAAGTTGCAAACTTGGGGACTGCTCAACCCATCAGGCTGAAGAGTCTGTCTCAAGAAGAGTACTGGTACTACTTCAAGGCACTTGCCTTCGGAAGCATGGATCCTGATGATCATCCGAAACTGGCATCTCTGGGCATGCAACTAGCGGCGCTCCTACAGGGATCATTTCTTGGTGCAAACATACTCGGCGAGCTACTAAGAGCTAATCCAAGCACAGAATTCTGGCGTGGAGTATTATCGAGCATAAGAGGACTAGTTCGCGAGCACTTATCGTCCTTCGGCACGCACCCAGAGGACCTCCTTGGTAGAAATTTCCCTGTGAATTTCGGCAGTGCGGCCTTGGTGGGTGGTCAGGCTCAGCGATACCTGGTGTATGATCTTCGGGAGGCTGGCCCTGGTCAAAGTGAGCTGCCAAAACTGACATCGCAAGAACTACTGACAGGCCGTGATATACCTGTTGAAGACAAGTTTGAGGTGCTAGTATGGAGATCTCGGATCCCGCCTTACGGCGACTACGTTGTTACTTACGAAAAACAGAAGAATCATGTGGCAGTGAGAAAACGTCAGCGCAAAAGTTAATCTGGCAAACAGAAGAGTGCACAAAGGACTTAGATCCCCTTCCTTGTAGTTTAGTAAATTATTGTTCCCCTTTTTTGAGAACCTATTATTCCTTTTTCTATACTGATATACTATGTGTGTATATGCACTTTTTAGATGGGGTATGTGAAGTGCAGTGAGTTACTGTTGCTAGCCTGAGTTGTGTGTACGTACGTAATTGAAGCCTCGTGTAAGGAAACTGCTTAAAACTTGTGACTACTGTGTCTCTGTGTGTGAGCATTTCAATGTAACTCCCCAGTATGTGTTGGTGGCTAGTTGGCTTTAGTCACACCAAGTTCCACGTAGTCTTTGCCTTCCTTGACGGCCACAGTACAGCTGCCGTAGGTTGCTTTCATGGTCAATGCCTCTTCCGTTTGATCTCCTTGAGCCAGAAACACGAAGATGCTTGCTAATCTTGTTAAAGCATATCTAGTCGATCCCTTAAAACCTTTTAACTCGTCAAAATGAGGGTTAAGGGCATCCTGAGGGTTACCGCAACTGTCTGGACTACACGATCTCAACAGTTTAGCCATCCGACATGGTTTTGTATCGGTCCGCCGAGCATCCGGATGCACTTTTCTCGTAAACCCGAGACAAACTGGGGGATTTTAGGAGTCCGAACAGCAGACACATAGGACTCTTACACCCCCGGTCCACCCAAAACCCCTCCCGGACCCCGCACCTCCATCCTCTCCTTTTCTCTCCTTCCTTTTTTCTCTCTTGCTTTCGTCATCGGTCCACCACCCCGGCCGCCCAACCACACCCCTATCGGAGCTCGGCAAGTCCGTCACCTCCAATGGTACACCCGGG
The DNA here is from genome assembly GCF_003073215.2 of Triticum urartu. NCBI lineage: Eukaryota > Viridiplantae > Streptophyta > Magnoliopsida > Poales > Poaceae > Triticum > Triticum urartu. The sequence continues at coordinate 105,136,299 of NC_053025.1, read as the reverse complement.
CTCCAAGCCGCTTCTCCTCCTCCGCCATTCCACACCTTTCCTTCGACCTCCGTGCAAGTACCATCAGCTCCTACAATACTCACCATGTCCGGCAGTTGTTCGATGAAATGCCCATGCTAATTTTTTTTGTTTCTTGTACTTTGAAGCAATGAATTCGGATATGGAGTACATATGCGAGCACTATGTAGAGTCGTCTGACAACTCGCCCGACGAGGAGGACTACGTGGATGAGATGTTGATGATGCAGGCGGTCCTTGCAGACGCGGAGCGTGCGGAAGAGCATGTTCTCAATTTCAAGGTATCGATCAAGGGTCATCGAGTGCTCAATTGCAACATGGTGCACGACCATTTGATGTTGATGGACGACTACTTTGCCCCTGATGCCCTCTTTACCGATAATTTCACCGTCATTTTCGAATGCGCAAAAATGTCTTCGATTGTCTTTACCATGGTATCTAGTCCTTTGATGACTACTTCATCTTGAAGAAGGACGTCGTGGGAAGGATTGGTTTCTCTGGTTACTAGAAGTGCACGGCCGCACCGCGGATGCTTGCATATGGTACGACCACTGATTCTTGGGACGTGTCGTGGTTTTGTCACGGCAGATGTCCTAGAGAAAGGACTTAGTCGTGGAGCCATCGCGACGGGTTAGCTTGAAGGGGTTAAAGCGAACACAAAGACGCAAGAGAGTTTATACTAGTTCGGCCCCTTCAAGGAAGGTAAAAGCCTACGTCTAGTTATGATGGAATTGATGGGGTTTTGATGACTAGGGAGCAAACAAGCTTCGCCTATGTCTCGAGTTGTTGTCTGTTCTCCCTGAACCGCCGCCAGGTCGCCCCCTTATATACACGGGTGACGCCCGCCGGTTCAGAGAGTCCCAACACCGGTTCATACTCGTATCCGGGTTGGTCCCTCCTTGTTCCTAACTTACAGTACAAGTATATGCACAAACGTCGATGTACGGCTACAGGTTGTAAACCGACTACGGGCCCTGGGCCTTTATCTTCCTCTTTAGGCTTTAACACATTTGAACTACTGATGAAGTTAATCCGGCCCAGGTAGGCCGGTTTATGCCCAGTAGTAATATCCCCAACATTAGGCCCCAGATTGATTTGAACAGGTTCATGTCAATCCTTAGCAAAAATCTTCGTCTTCAACATCTTCTTGTAGTTGTTGAACCGCCGTGATGTCATCTTCTCTGTTTGCTGTAAACCGGCGTGACATCATCTGTCATAAAGAAAACATCCATGATATCCTCTTATTTAATAGATTCGCAATGACCGAGGTGACCGCTCCACTTCCAAAATCTGCGGTCCCTTGATTCCCGCGCCTGACACATATCCTTTGCCTTATAAATAGGCCCGAAGGGTCATTTCTTTTCTTCCCTTCGTGCCCTTCCTCTTCGTCTTCCTCGCGTCGCCAGTCTTAGAGCTCCGCCGCTGTCGTCGTCTTCTGCATCACCCTTGGCCACTGCATCAACTTGAACGCACCAGAAAGCCGCGGCGACCTTCCGCGTCTTCCTCAGCTCTGGTAGGTCTTCTGTTCTTCTCAACATAGATCTGATCTAGGGCTTCGTGTTCTTGCGGTGTTCATCATTTGTTCATACTCACGTACTAGCTCCTGGATGCACATGTGAACCCTTGCTTTGTGTAGCGGTAACTTTCAGTATCCGCCGCTAGTTTCCTGCCCAAAACCATAGATCTCACATATACTTCTGCTCATTGATTCAATACTGTTCTGCTTTGATCTTCGACTATTTTTCTTATTTTCTGAATTTGCTTCAGACCCAACGCCGTAATAAGATCTTGTGAAATCTGTTTCTGCATACTTAACCATCCGCAATCTCAATTGCTTCAATGTTTAGGTCAGGCGGTTTAACCTTATAGAAAATTTTCCAAACCGGTATATGCCATTAGTCCCCTTGTTGAACCGCCGGATGTAGGTTGCTTCATGAAACTCCGGTTTAGATAGGGCTATTTCCGGTTTAACATTGTACATACCAGTGCATTTTAATCAATGCATTTTTGAATTGGGATCTTTTACCTTGTAGATTCCATCATGGCCAAGCAAGTGTATGAGTGCAATTGGGTTCCTTCTCGCGTCACAGAGGCTGAACTGGACGGTTTAGTCCTGATTGGTGCTTTAGGCAGTAAGGATACAATCCATTGGAGGGCTCCTGGCAAAGAATGCCCTCCCACACCTCGAGAAGGAGAGGTTGTTATTTTCGTAGATCACTTAGCCCGGGTCTTTAAGCCGCCCGGTTCTAAATTTTACCGGGGTGTCTTAGCCGATTTCCAGCTCCATCCACAAGATACTGGCCCCAACTCTGTTACCAATATGTGTCACTTCCAAGTGCTCTGTGAAGCGTTCTTTCAAGACGAGCCCACAGTGGAACTGTTCAGAGACCTATTCCATCTAAACCGTCGTACTGAATTTACTGACGGCTCCAATACGGAGTTGGGTGGTGTGGCGATTCAGAAAAGGAAAGAGGTCACATACCCTCACGCAAAATTGCATAGCCACCCCAAAGAATGGAATCAGACATGGTACTACTGCAAAGACACCTCCCCTGCTGGTGAAAATCCCTTGCCTGGCTTTCGAGCGGAGCGGCTCAGCAACACACACCCTTCTCCACAAAGATTGACCGCACAGGAGAGAAGTAAATATGCTCCTCAGCTATCAACGCTCAGAGCTTTTATGGCCAACGGTTTAACAGGGGTTGACCTTGCTCGCTGTTGGATATCATGGAGCATACTGCCTCTTAGTCTGCGCTCCGGTTTGATGTGCCAGTATACTGACCGTGTTGATGACCCACTGCGACACTCAAGACTCCAGCTCTCTGGTGAAGAAATCACAGAGGCTGTGCGTAAGATACTGAATGAACCGGAACACATCTGCCCCAGAACCGGCCTAATTCCTTTCTGTGCCACCAACAAACCGCCAGCTGTAAGACTTTGACTTTTCCCTTTACTGAATCTGTTATTGATATATCTGGTCATTGTTTTTAATATCAGAGTCTGCACAATCAGGGCGATGATCCGTTTTGGAGCAAAAAACTGCCGCAGGAGAAGTCAGAAAAACCAGACAAACCGGAAAGAGCAACCCGACAAAAGACTAAAGCTGTGAAGAAGACTGCCCATAGGAAAAGAACCACTGCCTCTTCTAATCCGGCTCCTGACGATGAGGTTGATAATCCGGACTTTGAGGTAGAGCTTGACTCGGTTTATTTTTCATGCGTCTTATAGATGATGATATTTGTCAGGATGATGTCGAAGCTAGCCACGCGGATGTTGCCGAGGTAATTATTCTCTCTTCCGATTCAGAAACTTTGCCTTCACAAAAAATCCGTCAGGCAAACCGAAAAGTTAAATTTTCTCATCCTCTTGCTTATTTGGATCCTAAACTTCTTATGAAGACCCAACAACACGAAGCTCGCCGCACCACCCGGCACAGCGGCCAGGTAGTTACCTCCGCCGGTTTACCGAACAGTCCGGTTCGAAAACACCATTCCGAGGTCTCTAATTTGCTTGTCAGTGCTTGTCCTAAAGAGGGCTGCTTTCGTCAACCTCTTACTCCGTCTGACTCCAATTATCAGGTTACTTCCCACTCATCTTCTGGCGAGTCATCGGCTACTCAGCTCCCATCGCTCAAAACGGTGTTTGGGTAAGCTATACTTATTGTGATGTTTGCAGTACATTGCCTTAGAACATATTCTGTATTTGATTTTGTTATCCTTCTCAGGGCCAAACCTAGGCCAAGCAAGAAGGCCCGCCTGGATAAAGCGGCCGAAGAGGATGTCGTTCTTGAAACGGACAAGACACCCAATGCTGAAGCGGCTATTCCTGAGGATATTCCCAACGATCCACCGCAGCAAGATGATGATCTTATTGCAGAAGAGAGACCTACTGACACCTCAAGTCCTACCCATCAGCCTAAAGGTTCCATCCGGATTGAAAGCTCCACCGGTCCAGCAAATCCTACTGACAAGCCAACAGCTCCAGTGCAAACCGGCGGTACCAAAGATGATGAGGTTGTCATTACTGGTACTGGCCATACTGAGCCAAACAATCCTGTCGCTTTATCCAAACATTCTGCCAAGGAAGAACTTGCTGCCTTTGGTAAAAGCAAGTGGAACACTGATCTGACGACTTACGCTGCTCTGAACGCCCAAGATATCCATTCCGGCTATCTGAACCGGCTGTATACCAGCCGTGACTATGAAGCCGGTCTGGTCAACATGATGAAAGACAAATATGAGGTAATTTCCATATGCTCCTTCCTGCTTGTATGCTTCCATTCCTGACTCTCCTAGCCCCCAAGGGCCGGTTTGGAATATTCTTTCAAACCGGGACTTAAATAATGTAAATCTTGTTGCTTTGAAATTTGCTGATGTATCCCCCAAGGGCCGGTTCAACTTTAGCGTAGTTAAACCGGTACTTTAAGTAATTGAAACTGCCGTTTCAGAATATATATGATCAAGTAGCCATTAGCCCCCAAGTGCCAAGTTGAATACTTGTATTGATCTTGGGACTTTGTAAACAATCGAAAGATGAAAGGGGTAAACCGAAGGCCGCTTTAGATCAAATATGCATTAGCCCCCAAGTACTAAGCGCATAACTTGTTATGTGGTTGGTACTTGAATCCTTCTACCAATTTGTTAAAGCATATATCTGTATGCATGCAGGCGGAGCTGAAGACGAAAGAGAACCAAGTCATCGATCTTCAAGAAGCCCTGAAAACCCAACAAGCTGAAACCTCCAAAGCAAAAGAGGAATTGGCCAGTGCTTTAAGCGCCATGGAACAACTTAAGGAGAACTTCAAGAAGAAACGGGCAGACTGGGCCACTGAGAAATCCGCTTTGATCAAACGAGCAGAGGATGCTGAGGCTGCACTAAAACCAGTGGCAGATGAACTGACCAGCATAAAGCGGCACGTGCATGCCATGACCGCTGCTATCTTTGGTAAGCCAGTTTTCCTACTGAATTGGCTCTACCTTCTGACAAAGTCGCCGGTTTATTAACCCTTTATGGTATTTCAGGGACACGTATTGGTCACTTGGGGTCAGATGTACAGAAGAAGCTAAAAGCCGCCTATACATTGGTTGAACAATTATATACTGGTGCCCAGCGGATCATCTGTACCGCCTCTCATAACAAACCGGCGCCTACTTTGATTCAAGATACTCTGATGAAACTGTCGGTGCTTCCTGCCCGGATTGAGGAGCTAAAGAAATCTGCTGCTCGAACCGGCGCAACCAATGCTTTAATCCGGGCAAAAGCCTGGGTGCCGGATTTTGATCCTGTTGAAGCGGCTCAGGGCTATCCTAGCCTGAAGGAAGACGGATCAGAATTCGATGAAGCGGATCTGCAAGCGATAAACCGGGAGGTGCGTCCACTAGCTTGTCAGTTGCCTGAGGAAGCAGACTTATCTCGTTATCAAGCGCAATATGACAATCAGAACAAGCGAATAGCTGCGCCAATCCATGAATCGGAAAATCTGATTCCTCCAATCCGTAAGCATACTTACGCTCCCGATATTGACCCGTCCTTGCTGATCCACGATGAAGCTGTTTTTCAAGCATTAATGGGAATCGACTGGACAACTGTGGATTTCCAGCCACTGGGTAGGGATACGGAGGCTGAAGCGGCGCAGGACGACCCACAACCATCAGGCCAGGCTGGTGACCAAGCTTGAACTAGACGCCGGTTTAAAACTGCCTCTTCTTCGCGAAAAACAATTATATTATTATGGGCACCGTGTTGCCTTGTAATAGGCTAGCTGATACCTTTGATGTTGATATGCCTTCGTGCATAATTTGTTCTTCCTGTGGCAATGAACTTTCCAAAACACTTTCTGAAATGAAAAAATCGTCAAATGCCACCGCGGTTGTACCTCAGGCGGAATATGATGTCTGCATATATGAAAACAAAATTTTAAGTATGACAAATTTTGAGATACATGATCCCTGCCGTCATTGAGCGTGAAGTTGGCTTGGCCAATCTTGAAGTGGAGTTTTGCAAACCCATACTGTTGGAGGAGATAACAGCTCCTATATATATATGACGCTGGTTTACCATGTAAACCGTGTCGGGTTATAATAAACACCGTGTTACTCCATAAGAGGATGTTAACAACACGGATCAAACCGGTCAAATAGCCTCCGGATTGACGTGAACTGTGTTCCGTCAATTGAAAAAAAAAATTGTCAGTTTAAGAAACACAATGAAAAGCAAAAAAAAAACCCTTCAAAGAAAAGTGTGAAGCAAAAGAAAAGTTTTATTTAAGCTGATCAAATGGCGTTACCATGGCTAAACACGACCAAGTTCTCGTTAGGTGTAACTATGGTTCTAATCAGCCAGGTCCCCAGATGAAACCGTGGCATTTATGCCGACCAAATGGCGTGGTCATGGTTCGGGTTCGACCAAGCCTCCAAGTGATTCTGTGGCCTTAGGCCGACCAAGAGGCATGACTGGTTCAGACATGACCAAGTCCCCAAGTGATCTGGTGGCTTTCGCCTATCAAGAGGCATGGTATTGGTTCGGACACGACCAATCCTCCAAGTGATATAACACGATGCCTTTAGCAAAGCGAACTCAAGGGGTAAACCGGAGGCCGCTTTAGAGCAACTCTGTGTAACCTCACATGATGTAAAAGAACAGATACCCCGCTTTAGCTGAGGTTCCGGTTTATTATATTTAATCATAATATATACATTGTCGTAATATGTACATAAGTATAGCCAATGGCTCAGGTGTAGTAAGGCCGAAGATGAGCTATATTCCATGGCCTGTTAGTCTCCTCCTCTGATGTACGTGAGTCCTTATGCTCTCGAATATCGATCAGATAGTACGACCCATTGTGCAGATTCTTGCTGGCCACGAAAGGCCCCTCCCAAGGTGGGGATAGCTTATGCATGTTAGTCTGATCTTGGATGAGCCGAAGCACCAAATCTCCTTCCTGAAAGGTTCTGGTTCTGACCCGGCGACTATGATAACGACGAAGATCCTGCTGGTAAATTGCCGATCAGGCGGCTGCGATGTCACGCTCTTCATCCAACCGGTCCAAAGCATCTTGCCGTGCTGTCTCGTTGTCCGCTTCAATATAAGCTGTGACACGAGGTGAATCATGACGGATATCACTGGGGAGAACCGCCTCCGCTCCATAAACCATGAAGAACGGTGTGTATCCTGTTGATCTGTTGGGTGTTGTATTGATACTCCATAGCACAGATGGTAATTCTTCTACCCAACAACCCGGTGTTCTCTGCAAAGGAACCATGAGCCGGGGCTTGATGCCTCTCAAGATCTCTTGATTAGCTCTTTCTGCTTGACCATTGGACTGTGGATGTGCCACTGATGAAACGTCGAGCCGGATGTACTCTCGTTCGCAGAACTCCTTCATAGCACCTTTGGATAAATTGGTACCATTATCTGTGATAATACTGTGCGGAAAGCCAAACCAGAAAATCACCTTTTTGATGAACTGAACCTCCGTGGCCGCATCACACTTGCTAACAGGTTCTGCCTCCACCCACTTTGTAAACTTGTCAACTGCCACCAGGAGGTGGGTCTTCTTATCTTTGGACCTTTTGAAAGGCCCAACCATATCCAGCCCCCAAGTCGCAAATGGCCAAGTAATCGGAATCATTCTCAATTCTTGAGCCGGTACATGAGCGCGCCTTGAAAACCTTTGGCAACCATCACACCGTCTGACCAGATCCTCCGCATCAGCATGAGCAGTTAACCAATAAAAACTATGGTGAAACGCTTTAGCCACCAGAGACTTTGAACCGGCGTGGTGACCACAATCTCCTTCGTGGATCTCACGCAAGATTTCACGGCCTTCTTCAGGAGACACACAGCGTTGGAAAGCCCCTGATATACTGCAATGATGCAACTCGCCGTTGATGATAGCCATGGACTTGGATCGCCGGATTATCTGCCTTGCTAGAATTTCATCCTCTGGCAACTCACCCCGGTTCTTGTACGCCAGGTAAGGAAGCGTCCAATCCGGAATAACATGAAGAGCCGCCACTAATCGAGCCTCCGGATCAGGAATAGCCAAATCCTCTTCACCAGGGATCTTGACCGACGGGTTGTGCAGCACATCCAGAAAAACATTGGGTGGGACCGGTTTGCGCTGAGAGCCCAGCCGTCTTAAAGTGTCTGTCGCTTCATTTTTCCGCCGGTCCACGTGATCCACCTGATAGCCTTTGAAATAACCTGCGACAGTATCCACCTCACGACGATATGCTGCCATGAGTGGGTCCTTGGAGTCCCAAGTGACAGACACTTGCTGGGCCACAAGGTCCGAGTCACCGAAGCACTTAACTCGACTTAGATTCATCTCCTTAGCCATCCGGAGACCATGGAGCAAGGCTTCATACTCAGCTGCATTGTTAGTACAAGGGAACATTAAACGGAGAACATAACAAAACTTATCACCTTGTGGGGAAGTTAATACGACTCCAGCCCCCGAGCCTTCCAACTGCCTGGATCCGTCAAAATGGATGGTCCAATACGTATGATCCGGCTTTTCTTCAGGTGCTTGCATTTCCGTCCAATCATTGATGAAATCAACAAGTGTTTGAGACTTAACCGCTGTCCGAGGCACATACTTCAAACCGTACGGCCCCAGCTCTATGGCCCACTTTGCAATCCGGCCAGTTGCTTCCCGGTTCTGGATGATATCTCCCAAAGGAGCAGAACTGACCATCGTAATTGAGTGCCCTTGGAAATATTGTTTAAGCTTCCGGCTTGCCATAAAGACTCCATACACCAGCTTCTGCCAATGCGGATACCTTTGCTTGGACTCAATGAGCACCTCGCTGATGTAATAAACCGGACGTTGAACCGGATGCTCCTTACCTGCCTCCTTTCGCTCTACCACAATAGCTACACTGACCGCCCGAACATTAGCAGCAACATATAGCAGTAACGGCTCCTTGTCAACGGGAGCGACGAGCACAGGCGGATTGGCCAATTGTCGCTTTAAGTCCTCAAACGCTTCATCAGAAGCAGAACTCCAGACAAACTGATCCGTCTTTTTCAACATCTGATACAAAGGGATTGCCTTCTCACCCAGGCAACTGATAAACCGTCTTAGCGCAGCAATCCTGCCTGCCAGGCGTTGAACATCGTTGATACACTTCGGTTTAGCCAGGGAGGTGATAGCTGTGATCTTCTCCGGATTAGCCTCAATTCCCCTGTTGGACACTAGAAAACCCAATAGTTTGCCTGCCGGTACACCAAAAACACACTTGTCCGGATTAAGCATCATCTTGTATGTTCTCAGATTATCAAAGGTTTCTTTCAAATCATCAATCAGAGTCTCCTTCTCCCTGGATTTAACCACGATATCATCCACGTAAGCATGTACATTACGGCCAATCTGCTTGTGAAGACAATTTTGTACACACCGTTGGTAAGTTGCCTGGGCACTCTTGAGCCTGAAGGGCATAGACACATAGCAAAAGGCTCCAAAGGGAGTTATAAATGTTGTCTTCTCCTGGTCCTTAACTGCCATTTTGATCTGATGATAGCCAGAATACGCATCCAAAAAACTTAGACGCTCACAACCCGCCGTAGCATCAATAATTTGATCAATACGGGGGAGGGCAAAAGGATCTGCTGGACAAGCCTTATTAAGATCTGTGTAATCCACACACATGCGCCAGGTGCCGTTTTTCTTGAGGACCAACACCGGATTGGCAAGCCACTCAGGGTGAAAAACTTCAATAATAAAGCCATCTGCTAAGAGCCTGGCTACCTCTTCTCCAATCGCCTTGCGCCTTTCTTCGTTAAACCGGCGGAGGAACTGTTTCACCAGTTTGTATTTAGGATCCACATTAAGTGTGTGCTCAGTGAGTTGCCTCGGTACACCTGGCATGTCAGAAGGTTTCCATGCGAAAATGTCCCGATTCTCACGGATGAACTCGATGAGCGCGCCTTCCTATTTCGGATCCAAGTTGGCACTGATGCTGAACTGCTTGGACGAATCGCCAGGTACGAAATCAACAAGCTTAGTCTCTGCTGCCAATTTGAAATTCAGGGCCGGATCATGCTCCGTAGTTGGCTTCTTCAATGGAGTCATGTCCGCCGGATCAACATTGTCTTTATAGTACTTCAACTCCTCGGTGGCACAAACCGACTCTGCATAAGCCACATCTCCTTCCTCGCATTCCAAAGCGATTTTGCGTCTTCCATGAACCGTTATTGTCCCCTTGTGACCCGGCATCTTGAGCTAAAAATATACATAACAGGGCCGAGCCATAAACTTGGCGTATGCCGGTCGCCCAAACAGGGCATGATATGGACTTTGGATTTTCACCACCTCAAATGTCAATGTCTCCGACCTGGAATCATGATCATCCCCAAAGGCCACTTCCAGAGCTATCTTACCAACGGGATATGCTGATCTGCCAGGCACTACACTATGGAATACTGTATTAGATGGTTTGAGATTCTTATCTGTTAGCCCCATACGTCGGAAGGTCTCATAGTACAGGATGTTAATACTGCTCCATCCATCCATGAGCACCTTGGTAAACTTATAACCTCCCACCTGAGGTGCCACCACCAGAGCCAACTGACCCGGATTATCGACCTCGGGTGGGTGATCTTCTCTGCTCCATATGATCGGCTGTTCAGACCAACGTAGATAACGGGGTATGGCCGGTTCAACAGAGTTGACTGCCCGCTTCTGAACCTTCCGGTCTCGCTTGTCCAAGCTAGTGGTAAAGACATGGTACTATCCACCACTCAACTGCTTTGGGTTGCTCTGGTAACCCGACTGCTGCTGCTGTTGTTGGTTGTAACCACCCTGGTTGTTCCGATTATTTTGACCATTATTTCCGCCCGGATTACCATTAAACCCTGAACAGGAACTTCCTCCACCGTAACCCGGCCCGGACCCTGAGCCATCGCCAGATTCGCGATCATACCGGAAATTATTAGAATTCTTGAATTCCTGCATAATAAAGCAATCCTTCCAAAGGTGGTTTGCTGGCTCCTCCTTCGTCCCATGTTTTGGACAGGGCTGGCTTAGCAGATAGTTTAGGCGGTTTGGGTTAGGTTTGGGCGCCCCACTATGATTCCTTGGCCTACCCTTGCGTCACTGGCCATTGTTCTGTGCGTTGGTATTAGCCAGAAAGTCCATGTTACTGTCCACTTTACGCTTGCCTCCTCCGCCATTACCTACCCAATGATGCTGCTGACCTTTGGAGCTGTTGTTCTTTTTTCCCTTCCCTGTCTTGTCATCATCAGATTCGGGATCCTTGGTACTATCAGAATCAGCATATTGCACCAAAGCGGTCATGAGAGTCCCCATGTCGGTGCAATGACGCTTCATCCGTCCCAACTTCAGCTTCAGGGGTCCAAACCGGCAGTTGCCCTCTAGGGTTAATACTGCGGTGTCAGTGTTGATGTGGTCTGAGGAGTGCAACACTTGTGAAACCCGACGCACCCAATGAGTCGTTGATTCTCCTTCCTCCTGGACGCATGCAGCTAAGTCCACTATCGACATAGGCTGTTTACAGGTATCTTTGAAATTGCTGATAAACCGGGCCCGTAATTGGGCCCATGAACTGATAGAATTAGCCGGTAAGCTTTTTAACCAAGTACGGGCCGTTCCTTCGAGCATCATGGTGAAGTATTTTGCACACGCCGCGCCATCCACATCGAGCATCTCCATGGCCATCTCATAGCTCTCCACCCATGTCTCTGGAGGTTGATCCGCCGTGTAATTTGGTACCTTGCGCGGGCCTTTGAAATCCTTGGACATGCGCACGTTACGTAAAGCGGGGATAAGGCAAGGCACCCCCAAAGAACTGGAAGTAACACCAGGTTCAGTCAAGGTGGTTGGATGAACCGGCGTGAGCTGCCGAGCCTGATGCTGTGCGGCTAACTCGACCTCCCTGCGCGCGCGGGCCCGGTCCACCACTCCCTGAGCATCATCAGCACCACCCGCTGGGTTGTTGTCCCGGGGTGCCCCACGTCATTCATTACTCGATACTGCCGGTTCATCCATATGTCTGCTATAGCTCCGGCTTGGATGAGGGGTCGAGTGGATCCGGTCGCGGCTGTACGAGTATGCTTCCTGTTGGGCCAAAGAGGTCCTCAGAAGTTCCTTGACCCGCCGTGTCTGTACTGCCTGCGGCGAGTCACCTTCAATTGGAATGGCCTCCAGCCGTGCAGCAGCGGCAACAAGATTGTCCATTGGGTTGGAGTAGTGACCCGGGGGTGTTAAAGCAGCCTGAGGTACAACAGTGTTTTGACGAGGCGGGTCGATCTGACGAGGCTGAACCGGTGCACCGGTCCTAGGGGCTTTTGCCCGGTTCCCCTCCAGCGGATTTCCGGCTCTTGGCCCTAGAGTGTTGAAAAGGTCTCTGGCCTCGAAAACCGGAGGTAAGCGGGATCGGTGCTTCCTCCTCATGACTTCATGTGATGCGCTCTGGTCTAACATAAGCCTGTAGGCCTGTGCGTCTAAAGCAGCCCGCTCTGCGGCCATCCTGGTGTCCTCAGTCGCCAGATCCGCTTTGGCCTGGGTGATCTGTTCCTTTACCTTTGCAATCTCCGTATTGTGAACGTCCTGATCTGGCGGATTAATTTCCGCCATAAGCACAACCAACGCATCAAATAGCTCTGATAGAACCTGAGCCGGCGAGCGCACAGGGCCTCCTGCCCCAGCGGCCGTCGCTGCTACTGAACCGGAAATCGTTGCCGCAGCTGTCGAAGAATGAAGCGCTGCTTGTGTTCCGGCCATGAATATTCCAACCCGGTTGGGCAGATCAGAGGGGTCCGAAATACTGTCGCCATCGGAACAGCTCCCAATCCGGCCATCTTGTAGCTGATAAGGAGATTCGGTTTCTCCGGTCGAAGATTCGTCACCAGAACAAATGACAGTCGCCCCACGAAATCCCGATCCATCCTCATGACTTCCTCCATGGATGACTCCCACGAAGGCACGCTTCATGGCCGGTTTAACCCGGGCGGATTGCGCACGCTGAGCCGTCTCGACGAGGTCGGTGCAGATGTCCGGCTCAGGGCCCGGTTCACCGATCTTACCAATGAAAACGTGAATGCTACCAAAGGGGACCCGGTACCTGTACTCAACTGAGCCGGCCTCGGGGCCCCAGCCTGCGTCGTCCATGTAGAGCCTGCCGCGACGACTCTTAGTCATCCGGCCTACATCATAGCCCTCGAGTCCTTTAAAGCGGCCCTCCAAGAACCGGAAACCATCGTGCGATAGCCCCAAGGTGGGCGCCAACTGTCGTGGTTTTGTCACGGTAGATGTCCTAGAGAAAGGACTTAGTCGTGGAGCCATCGCGACGGGTTAGCTTGAAGGGGTTAAAGCGGACACAAGGACGCAAGAGAGTTTATACTAGTTCGGCCCCTTCAAGGAAGGTAAAAGCCTACGTCTAGTTGTGATGGAATTGATGGGGTTTCGATGACTAGGGAGCAAACAAGCTTCGCCTATGTCTCGAGTTGTTGTCTGTTCTCCCTGAACCGCCGCCAGGTCGCCCCCTTATATACACGGGTGACGCCCGCCGGTTCAGAGAGTCCCAACACCGGTTCATACTCGTATCCGAGTTGGTCCCTCCTTGTTCCTAACTTACAGTACAAGTATATGCACAAACGTCGATGTACAGCTACAGGTTGTAAACCAACTACGGGCCCTGGGCCTTTATCTACCTCTTTAGGCTTTAACACCTTTGAACTACTGATGAAGTTAATCCGGCCCAGGTAGGCCGGTTTATGCCCAGTAGTAATATCCCCAACAGGACGAGTACTTACGGATGTCTGAGAGCACATGTGGAGATGCCATGGTCAGGTTTGCAACTGCCGTGGTCGAGGTGTTTCGACCTCATTACCTGAGAGAACCAACCATGGCAGACACCGAGAGGCTCTTGGCAATCTTGGAAGCAAGAGGGTGGCCATGTTTGCTGAACTCTCTTAACTGCATGCATTGGAAATGGAAGAACTGTCCAAAAGCTTTACAAGGGCAATATTAGGGTCATGTTAAGAAGCCCACCATCATTCTTGAAGCAATTTCATCACATGATCTTTGCATTTGGCACGCTTTCTTTGGCATATGCCCAGGTCTCACAATTACATCAATGTGCTGCAGTGATCACCATTGTTTGCTAGGCTGACTGAAGGAAAAGCTCCTCCTTGCCACTATACTGTCAATGGGCACGAGTACAACATGGGCTACTATTTGGTTGATGGTGTCTATCCTCAGTGGGCTACCTTTGTGAACACCATCTCTAACCCAATTGTTTAGAAAAAGTCTCACTTTGCCCAAAGACAAGAAACAACTAGAAAGGATGTTGAGAGTGCTTTTGGAGTTTTGAACGCATGTTTTGCAGTTGTTCGTGAACCTGCTAAACAATGGGATCCGGAGACCTTGTGGAGGTGATGACATGTTGTGTGATCATGTACAACACGATCATGGAGGATGAGGGTGAGGATGTTGCTACATGTCTTGAATTTGAGAACATGGGTGATCCTATCGAACTTCCTCACCAGAATCCGGCCACATTTGAAGAGTTTGTTCAAATGCATCAACAAATTCAGCATCGAGCAACTGAAGAAGGATCTGATTGAGCATTTGTGGGCGGTTAAAGGGGACAACAATGTTGGAGTGTAATATTTGAACTTATTTAAATTAGAACTACTGCTGCATTTGAACATTTGAAATATTATAGACTATATATGAGGCTATTTGAGCATGCGAGCTTTAAATAAATTGGGGCAGGATGTATGCGGATAGCATTGGATGGCCGGCTCCATCATCCGTGTCTGCGGACTGCCCCCCCCCTATCCGTGGGCGGATGCGGGAGCAAATTTACGGATCAACATTGGAGATGCCCTAAGCGTACCTAGCCGAACCTTCAAACGTGTAGCGGAGCAAAGTTTTGATGAGTTAAGCCCCAAACTATTTTTCTCAGCCGCAACAAGTTCTCGAGGAAAAATAATTAATTTCTTCTCTCTTGTGAATGACACCTCCTCCTTCTGCCTCCGCAGCCACCAACAGCCCCGAGAATGGAACCTGCATCACCCCCACACCTGCAGCTGTCCCTCTCCGATGTTCGAATCTCGCTAGTGCCGAGGAATTTCATGAAGTCTGCCGTCAAAAGGGGGTCCCAGCACGACGATGCCCGTCTGTCCTCTTCCGTTGCCACCCAGGGAACCGTCAAGATGGTCATGGTACGGAACCCCATTGGTAGGCATCCTCTTCTCAGTCTCAGGCGTGCTGTTGCTCTTGACGATGAGCTTACATGAGATCATGGCGGCTGAGAACTTCTACTGCTTTAGCATGTTCCTAGAGTTCATATTGTTAATCCTGTCGTCGATGAGGTGGACTGACACCCCGTGGACCTATAGGGTTGCGCTAGGCACAACCGGGTGTGTGGTGATGCTAGTGCCCACGACGGCGTTGGTGAGCCTCGGCGTTGTGGCTGTCGAGATGTTGCATCCTGTGCTGAAGTTCGTGGAGAAGAAGTGGTGGATTGGGTTGTCCATGAACTCAGACCTCTCGGGCATCTACTGAACCACCAGCCCGCTGCCCTCGCCGGGACGTTGGTTGTGTGCGTGAAAGAGCATGGTGCCCCCATGTTTGGTTTTGGTAATTGGTGATAACCCCTATGGACTAATGGTTGCTTTGAGCTATACCTTATGGTTTGTCCATAGGCTTTGCTTGAAGACCATATGTTGGTTTTGAAGGAAATATGCCCTAGAGGCAATAATAAAGTTGTTATTTATATTTCCTTATATCATGATAAATGTTTATTATTCATGCTAGAATTGTATTAACCGGAAACTTAGTACATGTGTGAATACATAAACAAAACAGAGTGTCCCTAGTATGCCTCTACTTGACTAGCTCGTTAATCAAAGATGGTTAAGTTTCCTGACCATAGACATGTGTTGTCATTTGAAGAACGGGATCACATCATTAAAGAATGATGTGATGGACAAGACCCATCCGTTAGCTTAGCATAATGATCGTTTAGTTTTTCTGCTATTGCTTTCTTCATAACTTATACATGTTCCTCGGACTATGAGATTATGCAACTCCCAAATACCGGAGGAACACCTTGTGTGCTATCAAACGTCACAACGTAATTGGGTGATTATAAAGATGTTCTACACGTGTCTCCGATGGTGTTTGTTGATTTGGCATAGATCGAGATTAGGATTTGTCACTCCGTGTATCGGAGAGGTATCTCTGGGCCCTCTCGGTAATGCACATCACTATGAGCATTGCAAGCAATGTGACTAATGAGTTAGTCACGGGATGATGCATTACGGAACGAGTAAAGAGACTTGCTGGTGACGAGATTGAACTAGGTATGATGATATCGACGATCGAATCTCGGGCAAGTAACATACCGATGACAAAGGGAATAACGTACGTTGTTATGCGGTTTGACCGATAAAGATCTTCGTAGAATATGTAGGAGCCAATATGAGCATCCAGGTTCCGCTATTGGTTATTGACCGGAGATGTGTCTCGGTCATGTCTACATAGTTCTCGAACCCGTTGGGTCAGCACGCTTAACATTCGATGACGATTTGTATTATGAGTTATGTGATTTGATGACCGAAGTTTGTTCGGAGTCCCAGATGAGATCACGGACATGACAAGGAGTCTTGAAATGGTCGAGCCATAAAGATTCATATATTGGAAGGTTGCATTTGGACATCGGAATGGTTCCAAGTGGTTCAGGCATTTTTCCAGAGTACCGGGAGGTTACCGGAACCCCCCGGGAGAAGTATTGGGCCTAGTGGGCTTTATTGAAGGAGAGGAGAAAGGGACACAAGAGAGGGGCGCGCCCTCCCCTTGCCCAAACCGAATTGGACTAGGGGAGGGGTGCTACCTCTTGAGCACTGCGTTGGTTTTCCCTTGAAGAGGAAAGGGTGATGCAGCAAAGTAGCGTAAGTATTTCCCTCAGTTTTTGAGAACCAAGGTATCAATCCAGTAGGAGGCCACGCACGAGTCCCTCGCACCTACAAAAACAAATAAAATCCTCGCAACCAACACAATAAAGGGGTTGTCAATCCCTTCAGGGTCACTTACGAAAGTGAGATCTGATAGATATGATAAGATAATATTTTTGGTATTTTTATGATAAAGATGCAAAGTAAATAAAGCAAAATAAAAACGGCGCAAGAAATAGCTTGTTAACGGGAGATTAATATGATGAAAAATAGACCCGGGGGCCATAGGTTTCACTAGTGGCTTCTCTCGAGAGCATAAGTATTACGGTGGGCAAAAAAATTACTGTTGAGCAATTGACAGAATTGAGCATAGTTATGAGAATATCTAGGTACGATCATCTATATAGGCATCACGTCCAAGACAAGTAGACTGACTCCTGCCTGCATCTACTACTATTACTCCACACATCGACCGCTATCCAGCATGCATCTAGAGTATTAAGTTCAAAAGAACAGAGTAACGCTTTAAGTAAGATGACATGATGTAGAGGGATAAACTCATGCAATATGATATAAACCCCATCTTGTTATCCTCGATGGCAACAATACAATACGTGCCTTGCTGCCCCTACTGTCACTGGGAAAGGACACCGCAAGATTGAACCCAAAGCTAAGCACTTCTCCCATTGCAAGAAAGATCAATCTAGTAGGCCAAACCAAATTGATAATTCGAAGAGACTTGCAAAGATAACCAATCATACATAAAAGAATTTAGAGAAGATTCAAATATTATTCATAGATAAACTTGATCATAAACCCACAATTCATCGGTCTCAACAAACACACCGCAAAAGAAGATTACATCGAATAGATCTCCACGAGAATCGTGGAGAACTTTGTATTGAGATCCAAAAAGAGAGAAGAAGCCATCTAGCTAATAACTATGGACCCGAAGGTCTGAGGTAAACTACTCACACATCATCGGAGAGGCTATGGTGTTGATGTAGAAGCCCTCCGTGATCGATGCCCCCTCCGGCGGAGCTCCGGAAAAGGCCCCAAGATGGGATCTCACAGGTACAGAAGGTTGCGGCAGTGGAATTAGGTTTTTGGCTCCGTATCTGGTAGTTTGGGGGTACGTAGGTATATATAGGAGGAAGAAGTACGTCGGTGGAGCAATGTGGGCCTCACGAGGGTGGAGGGCGCGCCTGTGTGTGTGTGGGGGGGGGGGGGGTAGGTGCGCCCCTACCTCGTGCCTTCCTGGTTGATGTCTTGACGTAGGGTCCAAGTCCTCTGGATCACGTTCATTCCTAAAATCACGCTCCCGAAGGTTTCATTACGTCTGGACTCCGTTTGATATTCTTTTTCCGCAAAACCCTGAAATAGGCAAAAAACATCAATTCTGGGCTGGGCCTCCGGTTAATAGGTTAGTCCCAAAAATAATATAAAAGTGTATAACAAACCCTATTAATCATCCAAAATAGAATATAATATAGCATAAAGCAATCAAAAATTATAGATACGTTGGAGACGTATCAAGCATCCCCAAGCTTAATTCCTGCTTGTCCTCGAGTAGGTAAATGATAAAAACAGAATTTTTGATGCGGAATGCTACTTGGTATATTTTTTTAATGTAACCCTCTTAATTGTGGTATGAATATTCAGATCCGAAAGATTCAAGATAAAAGTTTAATATTGACATAAAAGCAATAATACTTCAAGCATACTAACTAAGCAATTATGTCTTCTCAAAATAACATGGCCAAAGAAAGTTCATCTCTACAAAATCATATAGTTTAGTCATGCTCCATTTTCGTCACACAAGAATGCTCTGATCATGCACAACCCCGATGACAAGCCAAGCAATTGTTTCATACTTTAGTAATCTCAAACTTTTTCAACCTTCACGCAATACATGAGCGTGAGCCATGGATATAACACTATGGGTGGAATAGAATATAATGATGGGGGTTATGTGGAGAATACAAAAAGGAGAAAGTCTCACATCAACGTGGCTAATCAACGGGCTATGGAGATGCCCATCGATTGATGTTAATGCAAGGAGTAGGGATTGCCATGCAACGGATGTACTGGAGCTATAAATGCATGAAAGCTCAACAAAAGAAACTAAGTGGGTGTGCATCCAACTTGCTTGCTCACGAAGACCTAGGGCATTTGAGGAAGCCCATTGTTGGAATATACAAGCCAAGTTCTATAATGAAAAATTCCCACTAGTATATGAAAGTGACAAAACAAGAGACTCTCTATCATGAAAATCATGGTGCTACTTTGAAGCACAAGTGTGGAAAAAAGATAGTAGCATTGTCCCTTTTTATTTTTTTTGGGCCTCCCTTTTTTGGCCTTTCCCCCTTTTTTTGGGACAATACTCTATAAATGATGATCATCACACTTCTATTTATTTACAACTCAATGATTACAACTCGATACTAGAACAAAGTATGACTCTATATGAATGCCTCCGGCGGTATACCGGGATAGCAATGAATCAAGAGTGACATATATGAAAAATTATGAACGGTGGCTTTGCCACAAATACGATGTCAACTACATGATTATGCAAAGCAATATGACAATGATGAACGTGTTATGATAAACGGAACGGTGGAAAGTTGCATGGCAATATATCTCGGAATGGATATGGAAATGCCATAATAGGTAGATATGGTGGCTGTTTTGAGGAAGATATAAGGAGGTTTATGTGTGAAAGAGTGTATCATATCACGGGTTTGGATGCACCAGCGAAGTTTGCACCAACTCTCAATGTGAGAAAGGGCAATGCACGGTACCGAAGAGGCTAGCAATGATGGAAGGGTAAGAGTGCGTATAATCCATGGACTCAACATTAGTCATAAAGAACTCATATACTTATTGCAAAAATCTACAAGTCATCAAAAACCAAGCACTACATGCATGCTCCTAGGGGGATAGATTGGTAGGAAAAGACCATCGCTCGTCCCCGACGGCCACTCATAAGGAAGACAATCAAATAACACCTCATGTTTCAAATTTGTTACATAACGTTTACCATACGTGCATGCTACGGGACTTGCAAACTTCAACACAAGCATTTCTCAATTTCACAACTACTCAACTAGCACAACTTTAATATCACTACCTCCATATCTCAAAACAATCATCAATCATCAAACTTCTCTTAGTATTCAACACACTCATAATAAAGTTTTTTTTACTAGTATTGAATACTTAGCATATTAGGATTAATTTCCCAATTTAAGCAATTTACCATGCTGTTTAAGACTCTCAAAATGATATAAGTGAAGCAAGAGATAATAATAGTTTCTATAAAACAAATCCACCATCGTGCTCTAAAAGATATAAGTGAAGCACTAGAGCAAAAACTATATAGCTCAAAAGATATAAGTGAAGCACATAGAGTATTCTAATAAATTCCGAATCATGTGTGTTTCTCTCAAAAGGTGTGTACATAAAAGATGATTGTGGTAAACTAAAAAAATAAAGACTCAAATAATACAAGACGCTCCAAGCAAAACACATATCATGTGGTGAATAAAAATATAGCTCCAAGTAAAGTTACCGATGGAAGTAGACGAAAGAGGGGATGCCTTCCGGGGCATCCCCAAGCTTTGGCTTTTAGGTGTCCTTAGATTATCTTGGGGTGCCATGGGAAACCCCAAGCTTAGGCTCTTGCCACTCCTTGTTCCATAATCCATCAAATCTTTTACCCAAAACTTGAAAACTTCACAACACAAAACTTAAAGTAGAAAATCTCGTGAGCTCCGTTAGCGAAAGAAAACAAAACACCACTTCAAGGTACTGTAATGAACTCATTATTTATTTATATTGGTGTTAAACCTACTGTATTCCAACTTCTCTATGGTTTATAAACTATTTTATTAGCCATAGATTCATCAAAATAAGCAAACAACACACGAAAAACAGAATCTGTCAAAAACAGAACAGTCTGTAGTAATTTGTAGCTAACGCAAGTTATTGAAGCCCAAAAATTCTAAAATAAATTTCTGGAAGTGAGGAATTTATCTATTAATAATATTAAAAAATAATTAACTAAATAGCACCTTCCAAATAAAAATGGCAGCAGTTCTCGTGAGCGCTAAAGTTTCTGTTTTTTACAGCAAGATTAAAAAGACTTTCCCCAAGTCTTCCAAACGGTTCTACTTGGAACAAACACTAATTAAACACAAAAAACACTACCAAAACATAGTATAAAGAAATTATTTATTACTAAACAGGATCAAAAAGCAAGGAATAAAAATAAAATTGGGTTGCCTTCCAACAAGCGATATCGTTTAACGCCCCTAGCTAGGCATAATAGCAAGGATAGATCTAGGTATTGCCATCTTTAGTTGGCAATTCTTTAATGATACATCTATCACCCTTAGGAGTTTCTTTCTTTTTATTAATTATCAAACTTCTAGGCACAAAATCGAAAAAAATCATTTGTAGCAAATGGTTTCTTAATGATAGCAAAAAGATTGGGATGAATACTTATAGATTTGAGATCCGCAGTTTCCTTGCTAGAGGATTCACCCTTATTTTTAGGAACATACATAAGCTTGGAAATTTTAGTTGGAGGACTTGGAGTATTGTTTACGGAAGAAAAAGCGGTTCCCAAGTTGGTAATGATACCCTTAAGTTTACCGATTCTAGTGGAATCCTGATTTATTCCTTCATTAACTATGGGTTCCTTCTCCTTAATATTTTTCAAAGTGACTCCTACTTTAGATCCATATTGAGTAATTTGGTTGTGGATCTTTTTATCCAAATTTTCAATTAACTCTACGGTAGCAACTTTATTTTCAATAATTTCAAGTCTTTGCATTACATGCTCCAAAGTTAACATAGTTCCATTAACCAAAAGAGGGGGTGAGCCAAACAAATCTATCATAGCATTATAAGAATCAAAAGTATGGCTACCCAAGAAATTCCCCCCGTTAATGGTATCAATGATATATCTGTGCCAAGGAGTAGCGCCTACATAAAAATTGCGGAGTAGAACGGAAGTAGATTGCTTCCTGGTAGATCTATTTTGAGCATTGCAAATTCTATACCAAGCGTCTTTTAGATTTTCTCCTTCCCTTTGCTTAAAATTAAGAACTTCATTTTTGGGAGACAATGGAGATGATAGGGGACTAGCCATAACGACAAGCAAGCAATCCAACACACGAGCAAACAAGAAGCACGCGAAAAAGAGGCGAACGGAAAAGAGAGGGCAAATAAAACGGCAAGGGTGAAGTGTGGGAGAGGAAAACGAGAGGTAAATGGCAAATAATGTAATGCGGGAGACAAGGGTTTGTGATGGGTACTTGGTATGTTGGCTTTTGCGCAGACTCCCCGGCAATGGCGCCAGAAATCCTTCTTGCTACCTCTTGAGCACTGCGTTGGTTTTCCCTTGAAGAGGAAAGGGTGATGCAGCAAAGTAGCGTAAGTATTTCCCTCAGTTTTTGAGAACCAAAGTATCAATCCAGTAGGAGGCCAGGCACGAGTCCCTCGCACCTACACAAACAAATAAAATCCTCGCAACCAACGCAATAAAGGGGTTGTCAATCTCTTCACGGTCACTTACGAAAGTGAGATCTGATAGATATGATAAGATAATATTTTTGGTATTTTTATGATAAAGATGCAAAGTAAATAAAGCGAAATAAAAATGGCGCAAGAAATAACTTGTTAATGGGAGATTAATATGATGGAAAATAGACCCGGGGGCCATAGGTTTCACTAGTGGCTTCTCTCGAGAGCATAAGTATTACGGTGGGTAAACAAATTACTGTTGAGCAATTGACAGAATTGAGCATAGTTATGAGAATATCTAGGTATGATCATGTATATAGGCATCACGTCCGAGACAAGTAGACCGACTCCTGCCTGCATCTACTACTATTACTCCACACATCGACCGCTATCCAGGATGCATCTAGAGTATTAAGTTCAAAAGAACAGAGTAACGCTTTAAATAAGATGACATGATGTAGAGGGATAAACTCATGCAATATGATATAAACCCCATCTTGTTATCCTCGATGGCAACAATACAATACGTGCCTTGCTGCCCCTACTGTCACTGGGAAAGGACACCGCAAGATTGAACCCAAAGCTAAGCACTTCTCCCATTGCAAGAAAGATCAATCTAGTAGGCCAAACCAAACTGATAATTCGAAGAGACTTGCAAAGATAACCAATCATACATAAAAGAATTTAGAGAAGATTCAAATATTGTTCATAGATAAACTTGATCATAAACCCACAATTCATCGGTCTCAACAAACACACCGCAAAAGAAGATTACATCGAATAGATCTCCACGAGAATCGTGGAGAACTTTGTATTGAGATCCAAAAAGAGAGAAGAAGCCATCTAGCTAATAACTATGGACCCGAAGGTCTGAGGTAAACTACTCACACATCATCGGAGAGGCTATGGTGTTGATGTAGAAGCCCTCCATGATTGATGCCCCCTCCGGTGGAGCTCCAGAAAAGGCCCCAAGATGGGATCTCACGGGTACAGAAGGTTGCGGCGGTGGAATTAGGTTTTTGGCTCCGTATCTGGTAGTTTGGGGGTATGTAGGTATATATAGGAGGAAGAAGTACACCGGTGGAGCAACATGGGCCCCACGAGGGTGGAGGGCGCGCCTGGGGGGGGGGTAGGCGCCCCCTACCTCGTGCCTTCCTGGTTGATGTCTTGATGTAGGGTCCAAGTCCTCTGGATCACGTTCGTTTCGAAAATCATGTTCCCGAAGGTTTCATTCCGTTTGGACTCCGTTTGATATTCTTTTTCTACGAAACTCTGAAATAGGCAAAAAAACATCAATTCTGGGCTGGGCTTCCGGTTAATAGGTTAGTCCAAAAAAAATATATAATTGTATAACAAAGCCCATTAATCATCCAAAACAGACTATAATATAGCATGAAGCAATTAAAAATTATAGATACGTTGGAGACGTATCAAGGGGGCCGCCCCTCTCTTTCCTTCCCCCCTCTCTCCCTTCCCTTTCCCTCCGGTGGAACAAAGGAAGAAGGGGGGGGGGCGCGAATCCTACTTGGACTAGGAGTCCAAGTAGGACTCCCCCCTTGGCGCGCCCAACCTGGCCGGGATCCTCTCTCCCTCCCTCCTTTATATACGTGGCCAGGGGGCACCCCAATAGCACAACAGACAATTTCTTAGCCGTGTGCGGTGCCCCCTCCACAGTTACACACCACGGTCATATTGTCGTAGTGCTTAGGCGAAGCCCCGCACCGGTAACTTCATCATCACTATCGCCATGCCGTCGTGCTGACGGAACTCTCCCTCGGACTCAACTGGATCAAGAGCTCGAGGGACGTTATTGAGCTTAACGTGTGCTGAACACGAAGGTGCCGTACATTCGGTACTAAGATCGGTCGGATCGTGAAGACGTATGACTACATCAACCGCGTTGATAAACGCTTCTGCTTTCGGTCTACGAGGGTACGTAGACACACTCTCCCCTCTCGTTGCTATGCATCTCCTAGATAGATCTTTTGTGATCGTAGGTAAATTTTTTGAAATACTGCGTTCCCCAATAGTGGCATCCGAGCCAAGTCTATGCGTAGATGTTATATGCACGAGTAGAACACAAAGAGTTGTGGGCGACAGTAGTCATACTGCTTACCAGCAACGTCTTACTTTGATTCGGTGGTATTGTTGGATGAAGCGGCCCGGACCGACATTACATGACCGTGTTCATGAGACTGGTTCTACCGACGTGCTTCGCACACAGGTGGTTGGCGGGTGTCTGTTTCTCCAACTTTAGTTGAATCGAGTTTGACTATGTCCGGTCCTTGTTGAAGGTTAAAATAGCACACTTGACGAAAAATCGTTGTGGTTTTGATGAGTAGGTAAGGACGGTTCTTGCTAGAAGCCCGGAGCAGCCACGTAAAACTTGCAACAACAAAGTAGAGGATGTCTAACTTGTTTTTTCAGGGCATGTGATATGGTATGGTCAAGACATGATATGATATAATTTGTTGTATGAGATGATCATGTTTTGTTAAAGTTATCGGCAACTGGCAGGAGCCTTATGGTTGTCTCTTTATTGCATAATATTCAAGTGCCATACAATTGCTTTACTTTATCGCTATGCGATAGCAATAGTTGGCGAGACGACCATGTGACGACACGTTGATAGAGATCAAGATGATGGAGATCATGGTGTCATGCCAGTGATGATGGATATCATGATGGTACTTTGGAGATGGAGATCAAAGGCACAAGATGATGATGGCCATATCATGTCACATATTTTGATTGCATGTGATGTTTATCTTTTATGCATCTTATTTTGCTTAGTACGGCAATAGCATTATAAGATGATCCCTCACTAAATTTCAAGGTATAAGTGTTCTCCCTAAGTATGCACCATTGCGACAGTTCGTCGTGCCGAGACACCACGTGATGATCGGGTGTGATAAGCTCTACGTTCACATACAACGGGTGCAAGCCAGTTTTGCACACGTGGAATACTCGAGTTAAACTTGACGAGCCTAGCATATGCAGATATGGCCTCGGAACACTGAGACCAAAAGGTCGAACATGAATCATATAGTAGATATGATCAACATAGTGATGCTCACCATTGAAAACTACTCCATCTCACGTGATGATCGGACATGGTTTAGTTGATATGGATCACGTGATCATTTAGATGACTAGAGGGATGTCTATCTAAGTGGGAGTTCTTAAGTAATATTATTAATTTAACTTTAATTTATCATGAACTTAGTCCTGATAGTATTTGTAAATCATGTTGTAGATCAATAGCTCACGTTATAGCTCCCCGTTTATTTTTTGATATGTTCCTAGAGAAAATAAGTTGAAAGATGATAGTAGCAATGATGCGGACTGGATCCGTGATCTGAGGATTATCCTCATTGCTGCACAGAAGAATTATGTCCTTGATGCACCGCTTGGTGATGGACCTTTTGCAGGAGCAGATGCAGACATTATGAACGTTTGGCAATCTCGGTATGATGACTACTTGATAGTTTAGTGCGCCATGCTTTACGGCTTAGAACCGGGACTTCAAAAACGTTTTGAATGCCACGGAGCATATAAGATGTTCCAAAAGCTGAAATTGGTATTTCAGACTCATACCCAAGTCGAGAGGTATGAGACCTATGACAAGTACTTTGCCTACAAGATGGAGGAGAATAGCTCAACTAGTGAGCATGTGCTCAGAATGTCTGAGTACTACAATCGCTTGAATCAATTGGGACTTAGTGATTGATAGAGTTCTCTAGTCACTATCACCAAGTTACTGGAACTTCGTGATGAACTATAATATGCAAGGGATGACGAAAACGATTCCCGAGCTCTTCACGATGCTAAAATCAGCGAAGGTAGAAATCAAGAAAGAGCATCAAGTGTTAATGGTTAAAAAGACCACTAGTTTTAAGAAGAGTGGAAAAGGAAAAGAAAGGGAACTTCAATAAAGAATGGCAAGCAAGTTGCCACTCCCGTGAAGAAACCCAAAGCTATACCTAAGCCTGAAACTGAGTGCTTCTACTGTAAAGGGAATGGTCACTAGAAGCGGAACTACCCCAAATACTTGGCGGATAAGAAGGATGGCAAAGTGAACAAACGTATATTTGATATACATGTTATTGATGTGTAATTTACTAGTGTTCATAGTAGCCCCTGGGTATTTGATATCGGTTCAGTTGCAATGATTTGTAACTCGAAAGGAGGAGTTGCAAAATGAACAGATACTAGTTGAGGCGAGGTGACAATGTGTGTTGGAAGTGATTCCAAGGTTTATAAGATCACCATCGCACACTCCTTTTACCTTCGGGATTAGTGTTGAACCTAAAATAAATGTTATTTGGTGTTTTGCGTCGAGCATGAATATGATTGGATCATGTTTATTGCAATACGGTTATTCATTTAAGTCAAAGAATAATTGTTGTTATGTTTACATGAATAAAACCTTCTATGGTCATACACTTAATATAAATGGTTTATTGAATCTCAATCGTAGTGATACACATATTCATAATATTGATGCCAAAAGATACAAAGTTGATAATGATAGTGCAACATACTTGTGGCACTGCTGTTTAGGTCATATTGGTGTAAGGCGCATGAAGAAAATCCATGTGGATGGACTTTTGGAATCACTTGATTATGAATCACTTGGTGCTTGCGAACCATGCCTCATGGGCAAGATGACTAAGACTCCGTTCTCCGGAACAATGGAGCGAGCCACTGACTTATTGGAAACATACATACTGATGTATGTGGCCCAATGAGTGTTGAGGCTCACGACGGGTATCGTTATTTTCTGACCTTCATAGATGATTTGAGCAGATATGGGTATATCTACTTAATGAAACATAAGTCTGAAACATTTGAAGAAGTTCAAAGAATTTTTAGAGTGAAGTGGAAAATCATCGTAGCAAGAAAATAAAGTTTCTATGATCTGATCGTGGAGGCGAATATTTGAGTTATGAGTTTGGTCTTCATTTGAAACAATGTGAGTTTCGCAACTCACGCCACCTGGAACACCACAACATAATGGTGTGTCCGACCATCGTAGCCGTACTTTATTAGATATGGTGCAATCTATGATGTCTCTTATCGATTTACCACTATCGTTTTGGGGTTATGCATTAGAGACAGCTGCATTCACGTTAAATAGGGCACCATCTAAATCCGTTGATACGACACCGCATGAACTATGGTTTGGCAAGAAACCTAAGCTGTTGTTTCTTAAAGTTTGGGGCTACGATGCTTATGTGAAAAATCTTCAACCTGATAAGCTCGAACCCAAATCGGAGAAATGTGTCTTCATAGGATACCCCAAAGGAAACTTTTGGGTACACCTTCTATCACAAATCCGAAGGCAAGATATTCGTTGCTAAGAATGGATCCTTTGTAGAGGAGTTTCTCTCGAAAGAAGTGAGTGAGAGGAAAGTAGAACTTGATGAGGTAATTGTACCTTTTCCCGAATTGGAAAATGGTCCATCACAGAAATCAGTTCCAGTGATGCCTACACCAATTAGTGAGGAAGTTAATGATGATGATCATGAAACTTCAGATCAAGTTACTACCGAACCTCGTAGGTCAACCAGAGTACGATCCGCACCAGAGTGGTATGACAATCCTGCTCTGGAAGTCATGTTACTTGACCATGAAGAATCTACGAACTATGAGGAAGCGAAGATGAGCCCAGATTCCACATAATGGCTTGAGGCCAAGAAATCTAAGATATGATCCCTGTATGAGAACAAAGTGTGGACTTTGATTGACTTGCCCGATGATTGACGAGCCATTGAGAATAAATGGATTTTCAAGATGAAGACGGACGCTGATAGTAGTGTTACTATCGACAAAGATCGAATTGTCGCAAAAGATTTTTGACAAGTTCAAAGTGTTGACTACGATGAGATTTACTCACTCGTATCGATGCTTAAAAGTCTATCTAAATCATGTTAGCAGTTGCCGCATTTTATGAAATTTGGCAAATGGATGTCAAAACTGCATTCTTTAATGGATTTCTTAAAGAAGAGTTGTATGTGATGCAACCAAAAGGTTTTGTCGATCCAAAAGGTGCTAACAAATTGAACAAGCTCCATCAATCCATTTATAGAATGGTGCAAGCCTCTCGGAGTTGGAATATACGCTTTGATAGTGTGATCAAAGCATATGGTTTTATACAGACTTTTGGAGAAGCCTGTATTCACAATAAAGTGAGTGGGAGCACTACAACCTTTCTGATAAGTATATGTGAATGACATATTGTTGATCGAAAATGATGTAGAATTTTCTGGAAAGCCTAAAGGAGTGTTTGAAAGGAGTTTTTCAAAGAAAGACCTCGGTGAAGCTCCTTACATATTGAGCATCAAGATCTATAGAGATAGATCAAGATGGTTGATAATATTTTTCAATGAGTACATACCTTGAAAAGATTTTGAAGTAGTTCAAAATGGAACAGTCAAAGAAGGAGTTCTTGCATGTGTTGCAAGGTGTGAAGTTGAGTAAGACTCAAAACCCGGCCACGACAGAAAATAGGAAGAGAATGAAAGTCATTCCCTATGCCTCAGTCATAGGTTCTATAAAGTATGCTATGCTGTGTACCAGACCTATTGTATACCTCATCATGAGTTTGGCAAGAGGGTACAATAGTGATCCAGGAGTGGATCACTAGACAACGGTCAAAATTATCCTTAGTGGAATAAGGAAATATTTCTCGGTTATGGAGGTAATAAAGAGTTCGTCGTAAAGAGTTACGTCGATGTAAGCTTTTACACCGATCCGGATGACTCTGAGTCTCAATCTGGATACATATTTAAAGTGGGAGCAATTAGCTAGAGTAGCTCCATGCAGAGCATTGTAGACATGGAAAATTTGCAAAATACATACGACTCTGAATGTGGCAGACCCGTTGACTAAACTTCTCTCACAAGCAAAACATGATCACTCTTCGGGTGTTAATCACATAGCGATGTGAACTAGATTATTGACTCTAGTAAACCCTTTGGGTATTAGTTACATGAAGATGTGAACTATTGGTGTGAAATCACATGACGATGTGAACTAGATTATTGACTCTAGTGCAAGTGGGAGACTGAAGGAAATATGCCCTAGAGGCAATAATAAAGTTGTTATTTATATTTCCTTATATCATGGTAAATGTTTATTATTCATGCTAGAATTGTATTAACCTGAAACTTAGTACATGTGTGAATACATAGACAAAACAGAGTGTCCCTAGTATGCCTCTACTTGACTAGCTCGTTAATCAAAGATGGTTAAGTTTCCTGACCATGGACATGTGTTGTCATTTGATGAACGGGATCACATCATTAGAGAATGATGTGATGGACAAGACCCATCCGTTAGCTTAGCATAATGACCATGTAGTTTTTCTGCTATTGATTTCTTCATGACTTATACATGTTCCTCAGACTATGAGATTATGCAACTCCCGAATACCGGAGGAACACCTTGTGTGCTATCAAACGTCACAACATAACTGGGTGATTATAAAGATGCTCTACAGGTGTCTCCGATGGTGTTGGTTGAGTTGGCATAGATCGAGATTAGGATTTGTCACTCCGTGTATCGGAGAGGTATCTCTGGGCCCTCTCGGTAATGCACATCACTATGAGCCTTGCAAGCAATGTGACTAATGAGTTAGTCACGGGATGATGCATTACGGAATGAGTAAAGAGACTTGCCGGTGACGAGATTGAACTAGGTATGATGATATCGACGTTCGAATCTCAGGTAAGTAACATACTGATGACAAAGGGAACAATGTATGTTGTTATGCGGTTTGATCGATAAAGATCTTCGTAGAATATGTAGGAGCCAATATGAGCATCCAGGTTCCACTATTGGTTATTGACCGGAGATGTGTCTTGGTCATGTATACATAGTTCTCGAACCCGTAGGGTCCGCACGCTTAACGTTCGATGACGATTTGTATTGTGAGTTATGTGATTTGATGACTGAAGTCTGTTCGGAGTCTCGGATGAGATCACGGACATGATGAGGAGTCTCGAAATGGTCGATACATAAAGATTCATATATTGGAAGGATGCATTTGGACATCGGAATGGTTCCGAGTGGTTTAGGTATTTTTCCGGAGTACCGGGAGGTTACCGGTGTTGGGGAACGCAGTAATTTAAAAAAATCCTACGCACACGCAAGATCTATCATGGTGATGCATAGCAACGAGAGGGGAAGAGTGTTGTCCATGTACCCTCGTAGACCATAAGCAGAAGCGTTATGACAACGCGGTTGATGTAGTCGTACGTCTTCACGATCCGACCGATCCTAGTACCGAAAGTACGGCACCTCTACGATCTGCACACGTTCGGCTCGGTGACATCCCACGAACTATCGATCTAGCTGAGTGTCGAGGGAGAGCTTTGTCAGCACGACGACATGATGATGGTGATGATGATGCTACCGTCGCAGGGCTTCGCCTAAGCACTACGATGATATGACCGAGGTGGATTATGGTGGAGGGGGCACCGCACACGACTAAGGGATCAACGATCAACTTGTGTGTCTATGGGGTGCCCCCTCCCCCGTATATAAAGGAGTGGAGGAGGGGAGGGCCGACCCTCTCTATGGCGCGCCCCAAGGGGGGTTCCTACTCCTAGTAGGAGTAGGTTTCCCCCCTTCCCTAGTTGGAGTAGGAGAAGAAGGAAGGGGAAGAGGGAGAGAAGGAAATAGGGGGCGCCGCCCCCTCCCTAGTCCAATTCGGACCAGCCCATGGGGGGGGGGGCGCAGCCACCCCTTGAGGCCCTTCTGTCCTTTCCCGTATTGCCCATTAAGGCCCATTACTTCCCCGACGAATTCCCGTAACTCTATGGTACTCCGAAAAATACCCGAATCACTCGAAACCTTTCCGATGTCCGAATATAGCCTTCCAATATATCGATCTTTACATCTCGACTATTTCAAGACTCCTCGTCATGTCCGTGATCTCATCCGAGACTCCGAAGAACCTTCGGTACATCAAATCACATAACTCATAATACAAATCGTCATCGAACGTTAAGCGTGCGGACCCTACGGGTTCGAGAAGTATGTAGAATGACCGAGACACATCTCTGGTCAATGACCAATAGCGGAACCCAGATGCTGGTATTGGTTCCTACATATTCTACGAAGATCTTTATCGGTCAAACCGCATAACAACATATGTTGTTCCCTTTGTCATCGGTATGTTACTTGCCCAAGATTCGATCGTCGGTATCTCAATACCTAGTTCAATCTCGTTACTGGCAAGTCTCTTTACTCGTTCCGTAATGCAACATCCCGTAACTAACTCATTAGTCACATTGCTTGCAAGGCTTATAGTGATGTGCATTACCGAGAGGGCCCAGAGATACCTCTCCGATACACGGAGTGACAAATCCTAATCTCGATCTATGCCAACTCAAGAACCACCATTGGAGACACCTGTAGAGCATCTTTATAGTCACCCAGTTACTTTGTGACGTTTGATAGCACACTAAGGCCTTGTACAATGAGAGATTCTTAGAGGGGTGCTTAGAAAAATAAACTGAGATTTTCTTAGGCACCGGTGCCTATTTCTATAGAAGAGACGCTTAGTTAAGCATCTACCCTGTACAAATAAGCACCGGTGCTTAAGGAAAGTCTGGTTTATTTTTCTAAACACCTCCCCTAAGCACCTTCCATTGTACAAGGCCTAAGTGTTCCTCTGGTATTCGGGAGTTGCATAATCTCATGGTCATAGGAACATGTATAAGTTATGGAGAAAGCAATAGCAATAAACTAAACGACCATAGTGCTAAGCTAACAGATGGGTCAAGTCAATCACATCATTCTCTAATGATGTGATCCCGTTCATCAAATGACAAATCATGTCTATGGTTAGGAAACTTAACCATCTTTGATTAACGAGCTAGTCAATGTAGAGGCATACTAGTGACACTTTGTTTGTCTATGTATTCACACATGTACTAAGTTTCCGGTTAATACAATTCTAGCATGAATAATAAACTTTTATCATGATATAAGGAAATGTAAATAACAACTTTATTATTGCCTCTAGGGCATATTTCCTTCAGTCTCCCACTTGCACTAGAGTCAATAATCTAGTTCACATCGTCATGTGATTTCACACCAATAGTTCACATCCTTATGTGATTAGTTCACATCTTCATGTAACTAATACCCAAAGGGTTTACTAGAGTCAATAATCTAGTTCACATCGCTATGTGATTAACACCCAAAGAGTGATCATGTTCTTCTTGTGAGGAAGTTTAGTCTACGAGTCTGCAACATTCAGATCCGTATGTATTTTGCAAATTTCTATGTCTACAATACTCTCAACGGAGCTACTCTAGCTAATTGCTCCCACTTTCAATATGTATCTAGATCGAGACTTAGAGTCATCTAGATCGGTTTCAAAAGCTTGCATCGAGTAACTCTTTACGACGAACTCTTTTATCACCTCCATAACCGAGAAATATTTCCTTAGTCCTCTAAGGATAATTTTGACCGCTGTCCAGTGATCTACTCCTAGATCATTATTGTACTCCCTTGCCAAAATCATGCTAAGGTATACAATAGGTCTGGTACACAGCATAACATACTTTATAGAACCTATGACCGAGGTATAGGGAATGACTTCTCATTCTCTTTCTATTTTCTGCCATGGTCGGGTTTTGAGTTTTTACTCAACTTCACACCTTGCAACATAGGCAAGAATTCCTTCTTTGACTGTTCCATTTTGAACTACTTCAAAATTTTGTCAAGGTATGTACTCATTGAAAAAAGTTATCAAGCGTCTTGATCTATCTCTATAGATCTTGATGCTCAATATGTAAGCAGCTTCACCAAGGTCTTTCTTTTGAAAAACTCCTTTTCAAACACTCCTTTATGCTTTCCAGAAAAATTCTACATCATTTCCGATCAAAAATAGCCATTCACATATACTTATCAGAAAGGCTGTAGTGCTCCCACTCACTTTCTTGTAAATACATGCTTCTCCAAAAGTCTATATAAAACCATATGCTTTGATCACACTATCAAAGCGTATATTCCAACTCCGAGATGCTTGCACCAGTCCATAAATGGATTGCTGGAGCTTGTACATTTTGTTAGCACCTTTAGGATTGACAAAACCTTCTGGTTGCATCATATACAACTCTTCTTTAATAAATCCATTAAGGAAAGCAGTTTTCTTATCCATTTGCCAGATTTCGTAAAAATGCGGCAATTGCTAACATGATTCGGACAGACTTAAGCATCACTACGAGTGAGAAAATATCATCGTAGTCAACACCTTGAACTTGTTGAAAACTGTCGCGACAAGTCAAGCTTTGTAGATAGTAACACTACCATCAACGTCCGTCTTCCTTTTGAAGATCCATTTATTCTCAATGGCTCACTGATCATCGGGCAAGTTAATCAAAGTCCACACTTTGTTCTCATACATGGATCCCATCTCAGATTTCATGGCCTCAAGCCATTTCATGGAATCTGGGCTCATCATCGCTTCCTCATAGTTCGTAGGTTCGTCATGGTCTAGTAACATGACTTCCAGAACAGGATTACCGTACCACTCTGGTGCGGAACGTACTCTGGTTGACCTATGAGGTTCGGTAGTAACTTGATCTGAAGTATCATGATCATCAGCATTAACTTCCTCACTAATTGGTGTAGGCATCATTGGAACTGATTTCTGTGATGAACTACTTTCCAATTCGGGAGAAGGTACAATTACCTCATCAAGTTCTACTTTCCTCCCACTCACTTCTTTCGAGAGAAAACTCCTTCTCTAGAAATGATCCACTCTTAGCAACAAAGATCTTGCCTTCGGATCTGTGATAGAAGGTGTACCCAACAGTTTCTTTTGGGTATCTTATGAAGACGCACTTCTCTGATTTGGGTTTGAGCTTATCAGGCTGAATCTTTTTCACATAAGCATCACAACCCCAAACTTTAAGAAACGACAACTTAGGTTTCTTAGCTAAACCACAGTTCATACAGTGTCATCTCAACGGATTTTTAGATGGTGCCCTATTTAACGTGAATGCAACTGTCTCTAATGCATAACACCAAAACAATAGTGTTAAGTCGGTAAGAGACATCATAGATCGCACCATATCTAATAAAGTATGGTTATGACATTCAGACACACCATTACGCTGTGGTGTTCCAGGTGGCGTGAGTTGCGAAACTATTCGACATTGTTTCAATTGAAGGCCAAACTCGTAACTCAAATATTTCATCTCCGCGATCAGATCGTAGAAACTTCATTTTCTTGTTACGATGATTCTCCACTTCACTCTGAAATTCTTCGAATTTTTCAAATGTTTCAGACTTGTGTTTCATTAAGTAGATATACTTATATCTGCTCAAATCATCTGTGAAGGTCAGAAAATAACGATACCCGCCGTGAGCCTCAACGCTCATCGGACCACATACATCGGTATGTATTATTTCAAATAATTCAGTGGCTCGCTTCATTGTTCCGGAGAACGGAGTCTTAGTCATCTTGCCCATGAGGCATGGTTCGCAAGCATCAAATGATTCATAATCAAGTGATTCCAAAAGTCCATCCGCATGGAATTTCTTCATGCGCTTTACACCAATATGACCTAAACGGCAGTGCCACAAGTATGTTGCACTATCATTATCAACTTTGCATCTTTTGGCATCAATATTACGAATATGTGTATCACTACGATCGAGATTCAATAAACCATTTATATTAAGTGTATGACCATAGAAGGTTTTATTCATGTAAACATAACAAAAATTATTCTTTGACTTAAATGAATAATCATATTGCAATAAACATGATCCAATCATATTCATGCTCAACGCAAACACCAAATAACATTTATTTTAGGTTCAACACTAATCCTGAAGGTAAAATGACTGCGCGATGGTGATCTTATCAACCTTGGAATCATTTCCAACACACATCGTCACCTTGCCCTTAACTAGTCTTTGTTCATTTTGCAACTCCTGTTTCGAGTTACTAATCTTAGCAACTGAACCGGTATCAAATACCCTGGGGTTACTATGAACACTAGTAAAGTACACATCAATAACATGTATATTAAATATACTTTTGTTCACTTTGCCATCCTTCCTATCCGTCAAGTATTTGGGGTAGTTCCGTTTCCAGTGACCATTTCCTTTTTGCAGTAGAAGCACTCAGTTCAGGCTTAGGTCTAACTTTGGGCTTCTTCACGGGAGTGGCAACTTGCTTGCCATTCTTCTTGAAGTTCCCTTTCTTTCCCTTGCCCTTTTACTTGAAACCAGTGGTCTTGTCAACCATCAACACTTGATGCTTTTTCTTGATTTCTACCTTCGCTAATTTCAGCATCGCGAAGGGCTTGTGAATCGTTTCCGTTATCCTTTGCATATTATAGTTCATCACGAAGTTCTAGTAACTTGGTGATAGTGACTAAAGAACTCTGTCAATCACTATCTTATCTGGAAGATTAACTCCCACTTGATTCAAGTGATTGTAGTACTCAGACATTCTGAGCACATGCTCACTAGCTGAGCTATTCTCCTCCATCTTGTAGGCAAAGTACTTGTCAGAGGTCTCATACCTCTCGACACGGGCATGAGTATGAAATACCAATTTCAACTCTTAGAACATCTTATATGTTCCGTGGCGTTCAAAACGTTTTTGAAGTCCCGGTTCTAAGCCGTAAAGCATGGTGCATTAAACTATTAAGTAGTCATCATACCGAGCTTTGTCAAACGTTCATAACGTGTGCATATGCTCCTGCAATAGGTCTATCACCTAGCGGTGCATCAAGGGCATAATTCTTTTGTGCAGCAATGAGGATAATCCTCAGATCACATACCCAGTATGCATCATTGCTACTATCATCTTTCAACTTATTTTTCTCTAGGAACATATCAAAAAATAAACGGGGAGCTACATCGCAAGCTATTGATCTACAACATAGATATGCAAAAACTATCAGGACTAAGTTCATGATAAATTAAGTTCAATTAATCATATTACTTAAGAACTCCCACTTAGATAGACATCCCTCTAATAATCTAAGTGATCACGTGATCCATATCAACTAAACCATGTCCGATCATCACGTGAGATGGAGTAGTTTTCAATGGTGAACATCTTTATGTTGATCATATCTACTATATGATTCATGTTCGACCTTCCGGTCTCAATGTTCCGAGGCCATATCTACATATGCTAGGATCGTCAAGTTTAACCCGAGTATTCTACATGTGCAAAACTGGCTTGCACCCGTTGTATGTGAACGTAGAGCTTATCACACCCGATCATCACGTGGTGTCCCAGCACGAAGAACTGTCGCAACGGTGCATACTTAGGGAGAACACTTATACCTTGAAATTTTAGTAAGGGATCATTTATAAAGCTACCATCGTACTATGCAAAATAAGATGCATAAAAGATAAACATCACATGCAATCAAAATATGTGACATGATATGGCCATCATCATCTTGTGCCTTTGATCTCCATCTCCAAAGTACCGTCATGATCTCCATTGTCACCGACATGACACTATGATCTCCATCATCTTGATCTTTATCAACGTGTCATCACATGGTCGTCTCGCCAATTATTGCTTTTGCAACTATTGCTATCGCATAGCGATAAAGTAAAGCAATTATATGGCGCTTGCATCTTATGCAATAAAGAGACAACCATAAGGCTCCTGCCAGTTGCCGATAACTTCAACAAAACATGATCATCTCATACAATAATTTATATCTCATCATGACATGCCCTGCAAAAACAAGTTAGACGTCCTCTACTTTGTTGTTGCAAGTTTTACGTGGCTGCTACGGGCTGAGCAAGAACCATTCTTACCTACGCATCAAAAACCACAACGCAGTATAGTGATTGCTTTTTTATCTTCAGAAAGAACCCTGTTCATTGAATCCGATTCAACTAAAGTTGGAGAAACTGACACCCACCAGCCACCTGTGTGCGAAGCACGTCGGTAGAACCAGTCTCGCGTAAGCGTACGCGTAATGTCGGTCTGAGATGCTTCATCCAACAATACCGCTGAATCAAGAATCAACTAGTGACGGCAAGCAATATGTATATACCCACGCCCACAACTCCTTTGTGTTCTACTTGTGCATATAACATCTACGCATAGACCTGGCTCGGATGCCACTGTTGGTGAACGCAGTAATTTCAAAAAAATTCCTACGCACACGCAAGATCTATCATGGTGATGCATAGCAACGAGAGGGGAAGAGTGTTGTCCATGTACCCTCGTAGGCCGTAAGAGGAGGCGTTATGACAAAGCGGTTGATGTAGTCGTACGTCTTCATGATCCGACCGATCCTAGTACCGAAAGTACGACACCTCCGTGATCTGCACACGTTCGGCTCAGTGACGTCCCACAAACTCTCGATCCAGCTGAGTGTCGAGGGAGAGCTTCGTCAGCACGATGACGTGATGATGGTGATGATGATGCTACCGTCGCAGGGCATCACCTAAGCACTATGATGATATGACCGAGGTGGATTATGGTGGAGGGGGGCACTGCACACGGCTATGGGATCAATGATCAACTTGCGTGTCTATGGGGTGCCCCCTCCCCCGTATATATAAAGGAGTGGAGGAGGGGAGGGCCGACCCTCTCTATGGCGCGCCCCAAGGGGGATTCCTACTCCTAGTAGGAGTAGGTTTCCCCCCTTCCCTAGTTGGAGTAGGAGAAGAAGGAAGGGGGAGAGTGAGAGAAGGAAAGAGGGGGGCGCCGCCCCCTCCCTAGTCCAATTCGGACCAGCCCATGGGGGGGGCGCAGCCACCCCTTGAGGCCCTTCTCTCCTTTCCCGCATGGTCCATTAAGTGCCATTACTTCCCCGGTGAATTCCCGTAACTCTCTGGTACTCCGAAAAATACCGGAATCACTCGGAACCTTTCCGATGTCCGAATATAGCTTCCAATATGTTGATCCTTATGTCTCGACTATTTCGAGACTCCTCGTCATGTCCGTGATCTCATCCGGGACTCCAAACAACATTCGGTACATCAAATCACATAACTCATAATACAAATCGTCATCGAACGTTAAGCATGCGGACCCTATGGGTTTGAGAAGTATGTAGACATGACCGAGACACATGTCTGTTCAATAACCAATAGCGAAACCTAGATGCTCATATTGGTTCCTACATATTCTACGAAGATCTTTATCGGTCAAACCGCATAACAACATATGTTGTTCCTTTTGTCATCGGTATGTTACTTGCCCGAGATTCGATCGTCGGTATCTCAATACCTAGTTCAATCTCGTTACCGGCAAGTCTCTTTACTCTTTCTGTAATGCAACATCCCGTAACTAACTCATTAGTCACATTGCTTGCAAGGCTTATAGTGATGTGCATTATCGAGAGGGCCTAGAGATACCTCTCCGATACACAGAGTGACAAATCCTAATCTCGATCTATGCCAACTCAACAAACACTATTGGAGACACCTGTAGAGCATCTTTAGTCACCCAGTTACGTTGTGACATTTGATAGCACACTAAGTGTTCCTCCGGTATTTGGGAGTTGCATAATCTCATAGTCATAGGAATATGTATAAGTTATGGAGAAAGCAATAGCAATAAACTAAACGATCATAGTGCTAAGCTAACGGATGAGTCAAGTCAATCACATCATTCTCTAATGATGTGATCCCGTTCATCAAATGACAACTCATGTCTATGGTTAGGAAACTTAACCATCTTTGATTAACGAGCTAGTCAATGTAGAGGCATACTAGTGACACTTTGTTTGTCTATGTATTCACACATGTACTAAGTTTCTGGTTAATACAATTCTAGCATGAATAATAAACATTTTATCATGATATAAGGAAATATAAATAACAACTTTATTATTGCCTCTAGGGCATATTTCCTTCAACTGGAACCCCCCGGGAGAAGTATTGGGCCTAGTGGGACTTATTGGAGGAGAGTAGAAAGGGCCACAACAGAGGGGCGCGCCCTCCCCTTGCCCAAACCGAATTGGACTAGGGGAGGGGGCCGGCCCCCCTCTTTCCTTCCCCCCTCTCTCCCTTCCCTTTCCCTCCAGTGGAAGAAAGGAAGGGGGGGGCGAATCCTACTTGGACTAGGAGTCCAAGTAGGACTCCCCCCTTGGCGCGCCTGATACGTCCATTTTGCATCATGCTTTTATATCGATATTTATTGCATTATGGGCTGCTATTACACATTATGTCACAATACTTATGCCTATTCTCTCTTATTTTACAAAGTCTACATGAAGAGGGGGAATGCCGGCAGCTGGAATTCTGGGCTGGAAAAGGAGCAAATATTAGAGACCTATTCTGCACATCTCCAAAAGTCCTGAAAGTCCACGGGTATTATTTTCAAAATAAAAAAAATATTGGGCAAAAGAAATACCAGAGGGGGGCCACCCACCATCCATGAGGGTGGGGGGCGCGCCCTACCCCTTGGGCGCGCCCCTGCCTCATGGGCCCCCTGGTGGCCCTCCGATGCCCATCT
Source organism: Triticum urartu (assembly GCF_003073215.2). Classification (NCBI taxonomy): domain Eukaryota; kingdom Viridiplantae; phylum Streptophyta; class Magnoliopsida; order Poales; family Poaceae; genus Triticum; species Triticum urartu. Next base: position 105,096,345 of record NC_053025.1, on the reverse strand, counting down.
TTGGCTATATGGAGTCTTTCGTCGAGGAATAAAATCATAAGAATGCTCACGGGATGAAACTCCGCCGCCATGAGGCGGAACCTTGGCGGAACCAATCTAGGGCTCCCGCGGAGCTGTTCTGCCGGGGAAACTTCCCTCTGGGAGGGGGAAATCATCTCCATCGTCATCACCAACGATCCTCTCATCGGGAGGGGGTCAATCTCCATCAACATCTTCACCAACACCATCTCCTCTCAAACCCTAGTTCATCTCTTGTATCCAATCTTTGTATCCAAACCTCAGATTGGTACATGTGGGTTGCTAGTAGTGTTGATTACTCCTTTTAGTTGATGCTAGTTGGTTTACTTGGTGGAAGATCATATGTCCAGATCCATTATGCATATTAATACCCCTCTCATTATGAACATGAATATGCTTTGTGAGTAGTTACGTTTGTTCCTGAGGACATGGGAGAAGTCTTGCTATAAGTAGTCATGTGAATTTGGTATTCGTTCGATATTTTGATGAGATGTATGTTGTCATCCCTCTAGTGGTGTCATGTGAACGTCGACTACATGACACTTCACCATTGTTTGGACCTAGGGGGAGGCATTGGGAAGTAATAAGTAGATGATGGGTTGCTAGAGTGATAGAAGCTTAAACCCTAGTTTATGCGTTGCTTCGTAAGGGGCTAATTTGGATCCATATGTTTCATGCTATGGTTAGGTTTACCTTAATACTTCTGTTGTAGTTGCGGATGCTTGCAATAGCGGTTAATCATAAGTGGGACGCTTTTCCAAGTAAGGACAGTACCCAAGCACCGGTCCACCCACATATCAAATTATCAAAGTACTGAACGCGAATCATATGAATGTGATGAAAACTAGCTTGATGATAATTCCCATGTGTCCTCCGGTGCGCTTTCCTTTATATAAGAGTTTGTCTAGGCTTGTCCTTTGCTACAATAAGGATTGGTCCATCTTGCCGCACCTTATTCACTTTTATTACTTGCTACCCATTACAAATTACCTTATCACAAAACTATCTGTTACCGATAATTTCAGTGCTTGTAGAGAATACCTTGCTGAAAACCGCTTATCATTTCCTTCTGCTCCTCGTTGGGTTCGGCACTCTTACTTATCGAAAAGGCTACGATAGATCCCCTACACTTGTGGGTCATCAAGACTCTTTTCTGGCACCGTTGCCGGGGAGTGAAGCGCCTTTGGTAGGTGGAATTTTGTAAGGAAAAATTTATATAGTGTGCTGAAATTTACTATCACTTGTTATTATGGAAAATAATCCTTTGAGGAGCTTGTTCGGGGTATCTTCACCCCGGCCAGTAGAGCAAAGAGTTGCTCCTCAACCCACTGAACCTACTGAAAATGTTTACTTTGAAATTCCTTCGGGTATGATAGAGAAACTGCTAGCTAATCCTTTTACAGGAGATGGAACATTACATCCCGATTTGCACTTAATCTATGTGGATGAAGTTTGTGGATTATTTAAGCTTGCAAGTATGCCCGAGGATGTTATCAAGAAGAAGGTCTTCCCTTTATCTTTGAAGGGAGATGCATTGACATGGTTTAGGCTATATCTTGATATTGGATCATGGAACTACCAACGATTGAAATTGGAATTTCATCAGAGTTTTATCCTATGCATCTTGTTCATCGTGATCGTAATTATATATATAATTTTTGGCCTCGCGAAGGAGAAAGCATCGCTCAATCTTGGGGGAGGCTTAATTCAATGTTATATTCATGCCCCAATCATGAGCTCTCAAAAGAAATGATTATTCAAAAAATTTATGCTCGGCTTTCTCTCAGTAATCGCTCCATGCTCGATACTTCTTGTACTGGATCTTTTATGATGAAGACTATTGAATTCAAATGGGATTTATTGGAAAGAATTAAACGCAACTCTGAAGATTGGGACCTCGACGAAGGTAAGGATTCAGGTATAACACCTAAGTTTGATTGTGTTAAATCTTTTATGGATACCGATGCTTTCCGTGAATTTAGCACTAAATATGGACTTGACTCTGAGATAGTAGCTTCTTTTTGTGAATCCTTCGCTACTCATGTTGATCTCCCTAAGGGGAAGTGGTTTAAATATAATCCTCCCATTGAAGTAAAAATAGTTGCACCTATTAAAGTTGAATAAAAGACTATCACTTATAATGATCCTGTTGTTCGTACTGCTTATATTGAGAAACCACCTTTCCCTGTTAGAATAAAGGATCATGCTAAAGCTTCAACCGTGGTCAACAAAAGTAATATTAAGACACCCTAAACCCCCTGAGAAAATTAAAGTTGAACCTAGTGTTGCTATGGTTAAAGATCTCTTGGCTGATAATATTGATGGGCATGTTATTTACTTCTACAATGAATCTGCTAGAATTGCTAGACCTGATACTAAAAATAAACATAGACCTGTTGTAGGCATGCTTGTTATTTCTATTAAAATAGGAGATCATTGCTATCATGGATTATGTGATATGGGTGCTAGTGCAAGTGCAATACCTCATTCCTTATACAAAGAAATTATGCATGATATTGCACCTGCTGAGATAGAAGAGATAGATATTACAATTAAGCTTGCCAATAGAGATACTATTTCACCAGTTGGGATTGTTAGAGATGTTGAAGTCTTGTGTGGGAAAGTTAAATATCCCGCTGATTTTCTTGTTCTTGGTTCCCCACAAGATGACTTTTGTCCCATTATATTTGGTAGACCCTTCTTGAATACTGTTAATGCTAAGATAGACTGCAATAAGGATATTGTTTCTGTTGGTTTAGGGGATATGTCTCATGAGTTTAATTTTGCTAAATTTCGTAGACAACCCCATGATAAAGAATTGCCTAGTAAAGATGAAATTATTGGTCTTGCTTCTATTGCCGTGCCTCCTAGTGATCCTTTGGAACAATATTTGCTAGACCATGAAAATGATATGTTTATGAATGAAAGAAGGGAAATAGATGAAGTATTCTTTAAACAGTGACCTATTTTGAAACACAACTTGCCTGTTGAAATCCTAGGGGATCCTCCTCCACCTAAGGGTGATCCCGTGTTTGAGCTTAAACCTTTACTTGATACTCTTAAATATGCTTATCTTGATGAGAAAGAGATATATCTTGTTATTATTAGTGCTAACCTTTCAGAGCATGAAGAAAAGAAATTATTGAAAACTCTGAAGAAGCACCATGCTGCTATTGGATATACTCTTGATGATCTTAAGGGCATTAGTCCCACTCTATGCCAGCACAAAATAAAACTGGAGAAAGACGCTAAACCAGTTGTTGATCACCAACGAAGGTTAAATCCTAAGATGAAAGAAGTGGTAAGAAAAGAAATACTAAAGCTTCTGGAGGCAGGTATAATTTATCCCGTTGCTGATAGTCAGTGGGTAAGTCCTGTCCATTGTGTCCCTAAGAAGGGAGGTATTACTGTTGTTCCTAATTATAAAGATGAATTGATCCCACAAAGAATTGTTATAGGTTATAGAATGGTAATTGATTTCCGCAAATTAAATAAAGCCACTAAAATGGATCAATACCCTCTACCTTTTATTGATCAAATGCTAGAAATATTATCCAAACATACACATTTTTGCTTTCAAGATGGTTATTCTGGTTTCTCCCAAATACCTGTGTCAAAAGAGGATGAAGAAAAGACAACTTTTACTTGCCCTTTCGGTACCTTTGCTTATAGACGTATGCCTTTTGGTTTATGTAATGCACCTGCTACCATTCAAAGATGTATGACTACTATATTCTCTGACTTTTGTGAAAAGATTGTTTAGGTTTTCATGGATGATTTTTCCATATATGGAACTTCTTTTGATGATTTCTTAAGCAACCTTGATCGAGTTTTGTAGAAATGTGAAGAAACTAATCTTGACTTGAATTGGGAGAAGTGCCACTTTATGGTTAATGAAGGTATTTTCTCGGGGCATAAAATTTCTGAAAGAGGTATTGAAGTTGATAAAGCTAAGGTTGATGCTATTGAAAACATGCAATGTCCTAAGGACATTAAAGGTATAAGAAGTTTCCTTGGTCATGCCGGTTTTTATAGGAGGTTCATTAAGGACTTCTCTAAAATTTCTCGGCCTCTGACTAATCTCTTACAAAAAAGATGTCCCTTTTGTCTTTGATGATGATTGTGTAGAAGCATTTGAAATACTTAAGAAAGCTTTGGTTTCTGCACCTATTGTTCAGCCTCCTGATTGGAATTTACCATTGGAAATTATGTGTGATGCTAGTGATTATGTTGTAGGGACTGTTCTAAGACAAAGAGTTGATAAGAAATTAAATGTTATTCAATATGCTAGACTGCTAGTAAAATTCTAGACAGTGCTCAAAGAAACTATGCTACTACTGAAAAAGAATTTTTAGCAGTTGTATTTGCTTGTGATAAGTTTAGACCTTATATTGTTGATTCTAAAGTAACTGTTCACACTGATCATGCTGCTATTAAATATCTTATAAAAAGAAAGATGCTAAACCTAGACTTATTAGATGGGTTCTCTTGCTACAAGAATTTGATTTGCATATTATTGATAGAAAGGGAGCTGAGAACCCCGTTGCAGACAACTTGTCTAGGTTAGAAAATGTTCTTGATGACCCACTACCTATTGATGATTGCTTTCCCGATGAACAATTAGCTGTCATACATGCTTCTCGTACTGCTCCATGGTATGATGATTATGCTAATTATATTGTTGCTAAATTTATACCACCTAGTTTCACATACCAGCAAAAGAAAAAGTTCTTCTATGATTTAAGACATTACTTCTGGGATGACCCACATCTTTATAAAGAAGGAGCTGATGGTGTTATTAGACGTTGTGTACCTGAGCATGAACAGGAACAGATCCTACGCAAGTGCCACTCCGAGGCTTATGGAGGACACCATGCTGGAGATAGAACTGCACATAAGGTATTGCAATCTGGTTTTTATTGGCCTACTCTATTCGAGGATGCCAGTAAGTTTGTCTTGTCTTGTGATGAATGTCAAAGAATTGGTAATATTAGTATACGTCAAGAAATTCCTATGAATTATTCACTTGTTATTGAACCATTTGATGTTTGGGGCTTTGATTATATGGGACCTTTTCCTTCCTCTAATGGGTATACACATATTCTAGTTGTTGTTGATTACGTTACTAAGTGGGTAGAAGCTATTCCAACTAGTAGTGCTGATCATAACACCTCTATTAAGATGCTTAAAGAAGGTATTTTTCCGAGGTTTGGAGTCCCTAGATATCTAATGACTGATGGTGGTTCACATTTTATTCATGGTGCTTTCCGTAAAATGCTTCCTAAGTATGATGTTAATCATAGAATTGCATCTCCATATCATCCACAGTCTAGTGGTCAAGTAGAACTGAGAAATAGAGAGCTTAAATTAATTTTGCAAAAGACTGTTAATAGATCTAGAAATAATTGGTCCAAGAAACTTGATGATGCATTATGGGCTTATAGAACTGCATACAAAAATCCTATGGGTATGTCTCCGTATAAGATGGTTTATGGTAAAGCTTGTCACTTACCTCTTGAACTAGAACATAAGGCATATTGGGCCATTAAAGAGCTCAACTATGAGTTCAAACTTGCCGTGAGAAGAGGTTATTTGACATTAGCTCGCTTGATGAATGGAGAGCCCGGGCCTACGAGAATGCCAAACTGTTTAAAGAAAAAGTTAAAAGATGGCATGACAAAAGGATACAAAAACATGAGTTTAATGTAGGTGATTATGTATTGTTATACAACTCTCGTTTAAGATATTTTTCAGGCAAACTCCTCTCTAAATGGGAAGGTCCTTACGTCATAGAGGAGGTCTACCATTCCGGTGCCATAAAAATCAACAACTTCGAAGGCACAAATCCGAAGGTGGCGAATGGTCAAAGAATCAAACATTATATCTCAGGTAATCCCATAAATGTTGAAACTAATGTTATTGAAACCGTAACCCCGGAGGAATACATAAAGGACACTTTCCAGAATGTTTCAGACTCCAAAAAGGAATAAGTACGTGGTACGGTAAGTAAACCGACTCCAAAACAGTTCTAATGGCAATTTTTCTCCGTTTTGGAATATATAAGAAAATAGGAAAATAAGAAGCAGACCGAAAAGGACACGAGGCTTCCACGAGGGTGGAGGGCGCGCCCTACCCCCTGGGCGCGCCCCCTGCCTCGTGGACACCTCGTGTGCTCTGCAGACTCTGTTTTCTTACACAATACTTCTTTTGGTCGGTAAAAATTCATTATATAATCTCCCGAAGGTTTTGACCACCGTATCATGCAAATATCCTCTGTCTTTGTTTCGAGCTGTTTCTGCTGCAGATTAGAGCAATATGTCATCCCAAGATTCGGAGGGAGAAAGCTATGTGGCTGATTACCTGGCAGATCATAAGGTCTACGGGGATGTGGAGCATTGTGGTTGGACCACGTAAGAAGAAGAAGACTATGAGCCTAGGGGAAGGGAGGAGACGAGCTCAGATGAAGATGAAGTCCCATTACCTCAACCTGGGGACATGCATGTGGAGTTCAAGAAGTCAAGCCTCCTCAATAGAGCAAAGAAACCTAAGATCGAGTTTATCCCTTTTCGTCTCTTGCAGGAGAACAAACAAGAACTATGCAAAAAGGTATTAAGCCTTGAGCGGGAGATCGAGGACCTAAGGGAGCAAAATTCTATCCTCAAGCGCAAATTAAGGAAGAAGCACACGCCATCAACAACTCCATCATCACCATCCCCGAAGAAGGAAACATAAACACATGGGTATGGGCACTCCCCTTGGCAACTGCCAAGCTTGGGGGAGTGCCCCGGTATCGTATCACCATCACACTTTTATCTTTACCGTTTTTCTTAGTTCGATCATTTTGGTAATATCTAGTAGAATAAAGTTTTGGTATGATCTAGTTTTTAGTTTTGCTTTATGATCCTTCTATGTAATCGAGTCCGTGAGCTATATAATAAAGATTAGTGTTGAGTCAAGGGCTTGATTATTTTGCTATGATCTTAAGGGAATAGAATAAAATAAAAGAGATAGAATAAAAAGAAATAAAGAGATCATATGGATCTTATGGAGAGTAATGACTTCACATATAAAGAGTATGATGAATAAAAGTTGTTGAGAGTTGACAAACATAGTTTTGGTCATCATTGCAATTAATAGGAAGTAATAAAGAAAGAGAGGTTTTCACATATAAATATACTATCTTGGACATCTTTTATGATTGTGAGCACTCATTAAATATGACATGTTAAAGGTTATGTTGGACAAGGAAGACAACGTAATGGGTTATGTTTTATTACATCTAAAATAAATTATATTGTCTTGGATCATCCAACATGTTGAGCTTGTCTTTCCCTCGCATGCTAGCCAATTCTTTGCACCAAGTAGAGATACTACTTGTGCTTCCAAATATCCTTAAACCTAGTTTTGACATGAGTGTACACCATATCTACCTATGGATTGAGTAAGATCCTTCAAGTAAGTTGTCATCGTTGCAAGCAATAAAAATTGCTCTCTAAATATGTATGATTTATTAGTGTGGAGAAAATAAGCTTTATACGATCTTGTGATCTGGAAGAAATAAAAGCAACGGACTGCATAATAAAGGTCCATATCACAAGTGGCAATGTAAAGTGACGTTCTTTCGCATTAAGATTTTGTGCATCTAACCATAAAAGCACATGACAACATCTACTTCCCTCTGCGAAGGGCCTATCTTTTATTCTTGTCTATTACTTCATGCAAGAGTCACGGTGATCTTCACCTTTCCTTTTTACATTTTATCCTTTGGCAAGCACAATGTGTTGGAAAGATCCAGGTATATATAACTAATTGGATGTGAATTTTCATGAACTATTATTGTTGACATTACCCTTGAGGTAAAAAGTTGGGAGGCAAAACTATAAGCCCCTATCTTTCTCTGTGTCCGATTAAAACTTCATAACCATAAATATCGCGTGAGTGTTAGCAATTGTGAAAGACTAAATGATAGTTGAGTATGTGGACTTGCTGAAAAGCTCTTATATTGACTCTTTCTGATGTTATGATATATTGCAATTCCTTCAATGATTGAGATTATAGTTTGTTATTTTTCAATGAAGTTTCTGATTCATACTGGAGTATGTGAATGAATTGTTACTTTAGCATAAGAGATCATATAATAATATATATATAGAGTAGCACTATTCTAATCCCAGGATTAGAATAACTATTTAGATCATGGCACGCCCTATATAGGAGCTGACAGGATCCTCCTGAACTAGCTGAAACAAAAAAAAGGTCCGATCCTAAAACTACCTACCCCGATCCCCTACTCCCCGCACATCACACGCATCCACCCCCAACTGGCGACGCGCCACCATCCCGCCCCCAACCACCGACCGAAGACGCCGCCACGGCCTCGCCACTAACCGCCGCCGACTGTCGCTGCCACCAACCGCCGTCGACCGGCGATGCCGCTGCCGCTTGTCCGCAACAAGAGACTCCGTCGCCACCTACCCTGCTCGCCAACACCTTAGATCCGGCCACCATCGCCTACTCCGCAAGCCGTCACCGAGGATCCGGTAACCACTACTGCCTCCTCGCGGTGCCAGCGCGGTTCCAGTTACCACGACCATCCACGCGCGTGGATCCACCTAGGTCTGGCGAGCCCCACTCTCCCAATCCCCTGTCCATGATCCCCTACAGTGGCTTCTGCTTCCTAGCACTACGCCCCTGCAACGTCCAACAACAACCGTCGTGCAGTCCAACGTTGTCTCCGCGAGCAGTGCCTCCTCACCCACTCTCTTGTGTAGATCCTTCACGGGACACCGTCTGTGTGCTACTCAGCTCTTCCTGCACCTCCTCCTACTACCAACCACTGCAATGCATGATCAGGAGTTCCATGACGGGCCATGGGTGCTACGGGAATAACTAGATTTTCACTTTAAATAGGGAGTTCCATGACAGGCCACGGATGCTGGTCGTCGGCCCATCCATCGTCGTCACCAACCTCCACACAAGTAGCCCCGCCCATGCGTCTCCGGCCGAATCGACCTCCTGGTGAGGCCCACTGCGACCTTCCCGAGGAAGGTTCATCCTTGGGGCGGCTACTGCAGAGGGCAGCTACAGAGAGCGGCCCCCGATCCAAGAGATGGGGGTGGGCTCCCATCCTGACGACCTGTTCTGCATCAGAACGGTGACGAGCACAACAGGGTGCCCTCTAGACAGGTCTCCTCCTTTGTGCAATTCTCTGGCCTTCCTCTTGTGCGATAGAAGCACAATTTTCATCTCTAGACCTGAATTGCAACACATACTTGAATTTAATTGCCTGCATGCAATCGTCTAGAGGTCAAACATCTCTGAACCTGAACTCTTGCTCCACCCCGAAGAAATATTGAGATGTTGTGATTGTGGTGGTTACGCTGGATAGCATAGCGCAGTGGTGGAGGCTTTGCCAACATGTAGACTGGAAAAAGAGAGAAACAGAAACAAAGAAATGGTGTTGAGTTTAGAGAAGCGAAAGGATAAAATTTCTGCATCCTTATCCCCCGCTGCACCCTGCATCCTCCATGTAGTAATACTACTTCTACTACTTTCATTTTTCATTCGTGGGAAACAGTATACTATTTCAATGGTGTCCCATTTCTTCCATTTCTTCTCTAGTCAAACTTGACTTTTCTTCTGAACAAAGGTTTTGTCAAGTTCCTCTTCTCTTCTTCCATCGTAAGTGTGAGCTGTGTGAAAAAAATTAGCCTCGGCCTTCCGACCTACTAGCTTTATGCGCTACTTTTTATTAAACAATGATACTAGAAAATGTTTGTAATTAGCATTACAATGTCCCAGTTTTTTGTATGATCAAGTTGTACTATATTGGAGCATTTATATTTTTTACTGGGTATCTCCCAGAAAATTCAGTAATAAAAATACAGAAGTTCAGACTGTTCTGCAACTTAGAATGGCTACAGGCCAATGTTTCTATTTTATGCAGATATTGCAGGACTGTAACCTTTTTTTTGCAAGGCCCTCTGGTAGCTAGAAACTTGTTTTTTCTGTGGTTGTGATAATGCTACATAGAGTGGGGGAGAAAGTTCTACTTCTCCTGTGCCTGCGCTGCTAACAGTATAAATATAAATATCAATTTAGGAATTCACATAAGTTTGGGATGCTTGAAAAAAGGATATTGAAGTTAATTTACCAAAAAAATGATTTGCTATGCAAAAGAACATGAGATGTTTAAAAAAATAAAGGAAAAATGAAAAGTATAAATATAACTATTAAAACCATCACAAAGTTTGTGTGTTAAATGGCGTAGTCGTTAGAGCAATAATTGTTAACAGAGCCTCACCCATAAAATGTTAACTCTAGAAGTTCAAATTCAATAAACCGGAGAGTTTGAAAATAATGGGAAAAGAAAAAAGAGACACCTACTTGTTTGTATAGATTCACCCCCATGGATTTCCTCGTTACTAAACATATTTTTACGTATTCAAAAAAATCTTGCGAACCATCGCGCGTATGAAAAAATAACCAACATGGGAAAGTTGTGTGTTTTCAACAGCTTTCCATCGGTATATCATTTTCTCAATTCCGGTTGGTGGGGAGTTATGGGCAAAAAACAACACACGAAAAATAGAGTGAAGTTCAAATTGACATGGCCTAGAAGTTCAACTTCTGCACGCAGTGCACCTCTGAACACTCTGTTTTGGCGATGAAAATAGAACGCATGATTTCATCGTTTCCAAAATTTATAGAGAAAATGGAATTTCCCCGTTCTACAAAAAAACCTAGAGGTTCAAATTTAAATTGGGGAAGTTCAATGTTTATTACAATATCAAGAAGGTCAAATTGAAAAATCGAGCAGTTCAAAAAGTTTATAAAAACAAAATTTTCCTTTAAAAAAAATAAGACCTAGAAGTTCAACTTTAAAATAATTGAGCAATTCGATATTTGTTACATACATAGTACTTTTCCCGTTACTAATAAATAACACCAAGAAGTCCAAAATTTAAAAAATTGATGTGTTTAATGTTTATAAAAATTAAGATTTTCCCCAATGCTAAAGATTAAAACCAAGAAGTTCAATTTAGAAAAACGGAGTAGTTCAATTTATATAAAAAACACAAGTTTTCACGTTACTAGTGAATAAAACTAAGAAGTTCAATTGAAAAAGGCGGAGCAGTTTGATATTTATTTGAAAATTTGGATTTTTCTAGTTACTAAAGAATAAAACCAATAAGTTCAATTTCAAATAACAAACAAGTTCGATGTTTCTAAAACAACCTCTAATTTTCACATTTATAAAAAAAATACACAATGAAGTTCAAAAAAAAGGGTAGAGCGGTTCAATGTCTATAAAAAACTCAGATATTTTTACATAATCGGGAGAAGTTTAGATTGATAATTGCCAGAAATTCACGTACTACACGGTGTGCATTTTGTATTAAAAAGGAATAAAAAGGCAATGTCCAAATCTTTTGTTGTTATAAGTTCAAGTCCTCAAAAAATTATTGTGAGAGAGGTTTGTACAAAAGGAATATCATTTGTGCAACACTGACGAATGGATTAGAAAAGTACAAACGAAAATACGTCACAAAAGTTCAACGTGAAAACAACAGGAAGTTCACCTACTATACTGAATGAATTTCAGATGAAAAACTTTTAAAATCGTCAGTAAAATCTGAGTTTTAATGTCATTGGTGCGGCGCAACTGGTTCAATGCTTGTTACAAACCCAAAGAATATCATTAAAAAAAGCATCTCAAACAATTTTATAACAAAGATTTTCTCTCTTAAAATAAACCTAGAATTTAAAACTTAAAAATAGAACGACTCGATGTCTATCAAAAAGTAGGATTTTTTCCGTTACTAAAAGAAATAAACCAGGAAGTCCAATTTAAAAAGATGGAGAAGTTCGATGATTATAGAAAACTCATATTTTCCTTGTTATTAAAGAATGGAAATAAGAAGTTCAAAAATTAAATAACAAGAAGTTCAACTTTTAAAAATAGTGCGCTTCAAAATTTCATACAAAAGATTAATAAAAAACCAGGAGGTCCATATTAAAAAGATGAAGAAGTTCGATGATTATAGAAAACTCAGATTTACCTCGTTATTAAAGAATGGAAACAAGAAGTTCAAAAATAAAATAACAATAAGTTCAAATTTTAAAAATAGAGCGCTTGAGAATTCATTAAAAATGATTAAGAAATTCACATTAGTATTCATAAAAAACTCAGATATTTTCAGGTAACCGAGAGAAGCTCAGGTTGATAACTGCCATAAGTTCACGTACTACATAGTGTGCATTTTGTACAAAAGAAAAAGAATGAAAAAAAAGGCTGAACAAAATGTTGCTAGAAGTTCAAGTGCTCTGTTCGGGGAAGTTCAAATTTTTTTGCGAGAGAGGTTCACCTTGTATTTCCATGTTCAAAAACACAAAAAAGAAATTGTTTTTTGCGTTTTAAAATAATTCTCTCAATCCACAAAGAAGTTCAGTTATTATTTGGGAGCAATTTGATTTCAAAAAGAAAATACAAAATTCAAATTATAAAAATGGAAAAAGTTCATGTACTACATGGTGTGTGTTTAATATGAGAAAAATGAATTAAAAGGCAAGGTCCAATTTTTTTGTTGTTATAAGTTCAAGTCCTCGGTCACAGAAAGTTAAAAAAATTATTGTGAGAGAGGTTTGAACAAAAGAAATATCATTTGTGCAGCATTAACGAATGGATGAAAAAATTACAGACGAAAATACGTCACAGAAGTTCAACGTGACAACAACAGGAAGTTCAACTATTACACTGAATGAATTTCAAATGAAAGACTATTAAAACCGTAGCGAGTATGAAAAAACGATCAACACGGGAAAGTTGCGTGTTTACAGCAGCTTTCCTTCGGTATATCACTTGCTCAATTCCGGTGAGTGGATGGAGAGCTACGAGCAGTGGATGGAGAGCTATGGGCAAAAAAAGCACATGAAAAACAAAGTGAAGTTCAAGTGGACATGTTGAGAAGTTCAGGTTCTTCACGTGGTGCATTTTTGAAGAATCTGTTTCGCGATAAAGGCAGAACGAACGATCTCACCATTTTCAAAATTACTTGAAAACGGCAAGGAATCACAGAAAACCATCAACATGAAAAAGTTTCAAATTTTCCGTAGCTTTTCAGCGGTATATTATTTGCCCCATTCCGATAAAGTTTGTAGAAATTATGGCAAAAATATGTTTTTAGCCATTTTCAAAACTGACATAAAACTGTAATGAATTAGGAGAAACAATATATACAAAAAAGTTTCACATTTCTTCAAGCTTTCCAACGCCATATCATTTGCTGCATTTGGACGTACGATTAAAAACTTAGCTCGAAAATACGAACTCGGTGGAACTTGTACCGTTTTCTAAATTACTTTTAAACCGTTCAAAATTAGAAAAAAACTTTTAACATGAAAAAGTAGCGCATTTTCATAAGCTTTCTAATGCCATATTATTTGCCTCAGTTGGATTAGCCGTTTAGAAATGGCATCGAAAATACAAACTCAGGTGTTCCATTTGTGAAATTCTACGATTTTCTGAATTACTCTTTAACTGTAGGGAATTAGAGAAAATTTTCAACATGTGGAAGGAGCGGTTTTTCAGCAGCTTTCCAATGCCATATTATTTGCCTCATTCCGATAAACGGTTTAAAAATGTGATCGAAAATACAATTCACATTTTTTGTATGAAGAATAAACGGTTTTCAAAACTGCTCTTAAACCACTTACATTTTGCCAAAAAATTAACTTGGGTCATGATACTAATGTCCATAGCTTTCCAACGGTATATCGCAAGCCCCATTTGGACACCTTTTAGCTGAAGTTCAACCTAGTACTCGGGGAAGGTCAGGCGCGTTACTCGGGAAGTTCATGTTGTGATCAGAAATCAGAATATTATCCTGATCCCGTGATCAGAATAGTGTATATATATATATATATTGCTGTTCTAAGAATGATCATGATGCCCTCATGTCTGTATTTTATTTTATTAACACCTCTATCTCTAAACATGTGGACATATTTTTCGATTTCGGCTTTCGCTTGAGGACAAGCGAGGTCTAAGCTTGGGGGAGTTGATATATACATTTTGCATCATGTTTTTATATCGATATTTATTGCATTATGGGCTGCTATTACACATTATGTCACAATACTTATGCCTATTCTCTCTTATTTTACAAGGTCTACATGAAGAGGGGGAATGCCGGCAGCTGGAATTCTGAGTTGGAAAAGGAGCAAATATTAGAGACCTATTTTGCACATCTCCAAAAGTCCTGAAACTCCACGGGAATTATTTTCAGAATATATAAAAAATATTTGGCGAAAGAAATACCAGAGGGGGGCACCCACCGTCCACGAGGGTGGGGGGCGCGCCCTACCCCCCTGGGCGCGCCCCCTGCCTCGTGGGCCCCCTGGTGGCCCTCCGATGCCCATCTTTGGCTATATGGAGTCTTTCGTCGAGGAAAAAAATCATAAGGAAGCTCACGGGACGAAACTCCGCCACGAGGCGGAACCTTGGTGGAACCAATCTAGGGCTCCGGCGGAGCTGTTCTGCCGGGGAAATCATCACCATCGTCATCACGAACGATCCTCTCATCGGGAGGGGGTCAATCTCCATCAACATCTTCACCATCACCATCTGCTCTCAAACCCTAGTTCATCTCTTGTATCCTATCTTTGTATCCAAACCTCAGATGGTACCTGTGGGTTGCTAGTAGTGTTGATTACTCCTTGTAGTTGATGCTAGTTGGTTTACTTGGTGGAAGATCATATGTTCAGATCCATTATGCATATAAATACCCCTCTGATTATGAACCTGAATATGCTTTGTGAGTAGTTATGTTTGTTCCTGAGGACATGGGAGAAGTCTTGCTGTAAGTAGTCATGTGAATTTGGTATTCGTTCGATATTTTGATGAGATGTATGTTGTCATCCCTCTAGTGGTGTCATGTGAACGTCGACTACATGACACTTCACCATTGTTTGGGCCTAGGGGGAGGCATTGGGAAGTAATAAGTAGATGATGGGTTGCTAGAGTGACAGAAGCTTAAACCCTAGTTTATGCGTTGCTTCGTAAGGGGCTGATTTGGATCCATATGTTTCATGCTATGGTTAGGTTTACCTTAATACTTCTGTTGTAGTTGCGGATGCTTGCAATAGGGGTTAATCATAAGTGGGATGATTGTCCAAGTAAGGACAGTACCCAAGCACCGGTCCACCCACATATCAAATTATCAAAGTACCGAACGCGAATCATATGAATGTGATGAAAACTAGCTTGACGATAATTCCCATGTGTCCTCGGGTGCGCTTTCCTTTATATAAGAGTTTGTCCAGGCTTGTCCTTTGCTACAAAAAGGATTGGGCCATCTTGCTGCACCTTATTTACTTTTATTACTTGCTACCCGTTACAAATTACCTTATCACAAAACTATCTGTTACCGATAATTTTAGTGCTTGCAGAGAATACCTTGCTGAAAACCGCTTATCATTTCCTTCTGCTCCTCGTTGGGTTTGACACTCTTACTTATCAAAAAGGATACGATAGATCCCCTACACTTGTGGGTCATGAACGCCCAACCTAGCCGACCTCCTCTCTCCCTCCCTCCTTTATATACGTGGCCAGGGGGCACCCTAATAGCACAACAGACAATCTCTTAGCCGTGTGCTGTGGCCAGGGGCCCCTCCATAGTTACACACCTCGGTCATATCATCATAGTGCTTAGGCGAAGCCCTGCGCCGGTAACTTCATCATCACCGTCGCCACGCCGTCGTGCTGACAGAACTCTCCCTCGGCCTCAACTGGATCAAGAGCTCGAGGGACGTCATCGAGCTGAATGTGTGCTGAACACGGAGGTGCTGTACGTTCAGTGCTAAGATCAGTCGGATCATAAAGACGTACGACAACATCAACAACGTTGATAAACGCTTCCGCTTTCGGTCTATGAGGGTACATAGACACACTCTCCCCTCTCGTTTCTGATAGATCTTGCGAGATCTTAGGTAAATTTTTTGAAATACTGCGTTCCCCAATAGGTTTGAAGGTTATAAGAAGGAGATTATGTGTTGAGAAAGATGTTATGCAAGGAGTTATCGAAAGATAAGTCATGTGAGAGTTGAGTGTACTTCAAGCATGTCTTGAAGAAGAAGATTGTGTGAACATTCATGTTTACCTTCAGGACATCATCTTGATGACGAGAGAATATAAGATACAAGGTTGATCAAGACTAAGTACAAAGTGTGGACTCAAGTTGATCAACCCACAAAGTGTAGAAGATGTACCGTGTAGGATCAAGTGATCTCACTGTATGGTTAGCATTGTCCATTACGCTTTGTGTACTAACCCATGATCTATTTGTGTGGTGGTTCTGTGTGGGGTTAGGTATTTTTCCATGAGCTTGCATCAAGAAGAAGATCTCATATAACCCATGGAGGACGAAATCAAGTGGTGATCGCCATCAAGGTTGAGTTGTGCAAGTTCAAGTGGAGCATCACGAAGAAATCATATGCTTGAAGCTTGCCGACCATTTGGTGATAATGGTCTTGTGAAGATGTGCCTAAAAGTGGCTCTCTCATAGTGGAGTATGGGGGAAATATCCGAAAACATTTTCCACCTATATGTTATTTATCAAAAATATCCGGTATTAGTGAAACAATTTGATGGATATTTTCTCATTATTCCCACTGGTGCACGTCAGTCCTAAACAAACGGTTTTTAACCCCTTTCCGCGACGGCATATGGAACCGTCTCCAAGTGAGTGTGGGCGATAGGGGGGTCCTTCCCACACGACCCAGAGACCGTCGGGGATGGGGAGCCTTGATGCATACAGTTGTCCCTGTATAACTGTTTCCGATATCTCGAATATCACAAACGCTTCATCCTTGCCACTCGTTTGTGCTCGCATTGCCATCGCAGTTGGAGTTTTGTGTTTCTGCCTAAAACCAGGCAGATTCCAGGCACGATAGTTCTCTAGGCAGATTCTAGGCACGGGAGATTTACGATGCCTGGCACATCACAAACAGTTCATTGTAATAAACCGTGTACGATAGGTAGACAATCACACACATTTAGTTTTCCCGCACCATATGTGATAGTGTCTGACATCACACACGCTTTGCAAACGGCAACTGTGTGCATGCTTGCACACGTTTCCTCTCTGTGAACCGTCTCGGATTATGGTGTATATCGCAAACGTTTGTGTTTTACCAACCGTGTGTGCTGTAATGACCTGCATAACATAATTTCGCCCTAATTTAATTGCTGCTATTTAAAATTGTACCTAATTTAAACTTGAGAGTAGGCTATAGCTTTATTCATATCCATCAGGTTCAAACAACCAATGCATTATTCGATTCACAGGTACATATGTTTAAGAATTACAGAAGCACCAAATAAAGAATGATTCACAGGTACATATGTTATATACTTGTACTATTAAAGATGGTAAAGAAAGAGGCGACAGACATTCCAGTTGCTGAACAAGGTGAAGCGGAATGACCCTATTGTGCTCTCCTGGATGCAGGCCGCCAATCATGTAGTTTGAGAGGTAATCTTGAGTACACTGCTTCAGGATCCACTGCAAAAGAAAAAAGATTCAGATATTGTCATCTAACACAACTCATTACGGGCAGTAAAAAGAAGGTGTGACGCCCCCGATTTGACCATACACTAATCATACACGCAAATGTGTACGATCAAGATCAAGGACTCACGGGAAGATATCACAACACAACTCTAGACACAAATTAAAATAATACAAGCTTTATATTACAAGCCAGGGGCCTCGAGGGCTCGAATACATCAGGTCGAATACACAAAAGTTAGCAGAAGCAACAATATCTGAGTACATACATAAGATAAACAAGTATGCCTTAAGAAGGCTAGCACAAACTGGGATGCAGATCAAAAGAGGCGCATGCCTCCTGCCTGTGATCCTCCTAAACTACTCCTGGTCGCCGTCAGCGGCCTGCACGTAGTAGTAGGCACCTCCTGAGTAGTAGCAGTCGTCATCGACAGTGGTGTCTGGCTCCTGGACTCCAACGTCTGGTCGCAACAATCGGATAAAGAAAAGGGGGGAAAAGGGGGAGCAAAGAAACCGTGAGTACTCATCAAAAGTACTCGCAAGCAAGGAACTACACTACATATGCATTGGTATCAATTAAAGGGGGTAGTATATGTGGACTGAACTGCAGAATGCCGGAATAAGAGGGGGATAGCTAGTCATGTTGAAGACTACGCTTCTGGCTGCCTCCATCTTGCAACATGTAGAAGAGAGTAGATGGTAAGTTCACCAAGTATCATCGCATAGCATAATCCTACCCGGTGATCCTCCCTTCGTCGCCCTGTGAGAGAGAGATCACCGGTTGTATCTGGCACTTGGAAGGGTGTGTTTTATTAAGTATCCGGTTCTAGTTGTCATAAGGTCAAGGTACAACTCCGGGTCATCCTTTTACCGAGGGACACGGCTATTCGAATAGATAAACTTCCCTGCAGGGGTGCACCACATTTCCTAACACGCCCGATCCCCTTTGTCCGGACACACTTTCCTGGGTCATGCCCGGCCTCGGAAGATCAACATGTCGCAGCCCTACCTAGGCACAACAGAGAGGTCAACATGCCGGTCTAAATCCTATGGCGCAGGGGTCTGGGCCCATCGCCCATTGCACACCTACATGTTGGGTATGCGGTCGGCGAGCAGACCTAGCCTCCCTTATACAAGAGCAAGCATTCTAGTCCAACCCGGCACGCGCCGCTCAGTCGCTGATGTCAAGAAGGCTTCGGCTGATACCACGACGTCGAGTGCCCATAACTGTTCCCGCGTAGTTAGTTAGTGCGTATAGGCCAGTGACCAGACTCAGATCAAATACCCAGATCTCATTAAGCGTGTTATTTTGAAATAGCCGCGGATGCCGACCAGGGCCAGGCCCACCTCTCTCCTAGGTGGTCTCAACCTACCCTGTCGCTCCGCCACAAAGATCCACTCAAAGGGCCATCGGGACAAACATCCTTTCGGACCCAATCCGTGAATCACTCGCGGGTACTCTACGAGTCGATCCGACTTTAGTCACCACAAGTATCATATAATATGTATATAAGTATACACCCGTGATCACCTCCCGAGTGATCACGTCCCAATAGTATAGCATGGCAGATGGACAAGAATGTAGGGCCACTGATGATAAACTAGCATCCTATACTAAGCATTTAGGATTGCGGGTAAGGTATCAATAACTGTAGCAACAATGACAGGCTATGCATCAGGATAGGATTTACGGAAAGCAGTAACATACTATACTACTCTAATGCAAGCAGTAGAGAGAAGAGTAGGCGATATCTGGTGATCAAGGGGGGGCTTGCCTGGTTGCTCTGGCAAGGAGGGGTGATCGACATTGTAGTCGAACTGGGGCCGCCGGCAGTCTCGGGGTCTATTGGAAAGAAGTAACAGTGGGGGAATACAATAAATAATAGATCAATCAAGGTATCACAAAGCATAACAAGACAATACGCGGTGCTAGGGATGACCTAACGCGGTGCTACACGTTACAGACGGAGCGGGAAAATATCTATGGATATTTCCCAGGCTTTGGGCATTTACCGAACGGACGATCCGAAGGGGGAGGTTCCATGTTTGTTGTGTTGGAGGCATGTGACGGATGAACGTGAAGCATATTCGGACTCGTCTTATTTTTCTGATCATTTTTCATATATAAAACTTTTTCATCCGAGCTACGGTTATTTTTGTATGAATTTCCAAAGTTTTAACAATACTCTAGAATTTTGTGTTTAATTTAAATTCGAATTGACCAAGTCAATGTGACTAGTCAAAAGGAGAGGTGGTGGCCCATATGACACTGATTTAATAATTTCCAAAATATTTATCTAATCTATTTAGATGGGACCCACTTGTCATTTGCTAAAAGGGGTAGTTAGCACTAAACTAATCCTAAGCTAAACATAGCCTAATTAACAAGGGCCGGCCATTAGTGGACAGAGTCCAGCCGGCCACACACACACTACACACACGCGCACTGTACACACAACACACATACATACACAACACACGCACACACAGTGCTAGGGGTTAATTCTGTTCTCTGTTTAGAAAAGATAGCATTTTGTGATTTTCATAGGAATTAATCCATGCATCATATTGATTTGGTCCAATGGAAACATTTGAGCTTTGACAAGTGTACTACCTTCAAATATTATTCTTACTCCTGTTAACAGTTGTTTAGCCGCAGTTTAGGGGCTGCCTAGAGGGTTACTTAGTGTAATATTCATAAAGCTAGCCATACTAGACTGGGGAAGGCGTGGCATGCATGGGTGAGCGCGGGGCGCGACCGACGTGGCTAGCGGAAGCCGGGGTAGCAAGCGTCTGCAGAGCAGCGGTAGCACGCGGCAACGGCCAAGTGCAGCGCGGCACGATGGCGTGCAACAGCGGCGCATGCAGTGCGCAGAGCAGAGCAGGTGCGGCAGCGGCGGTCGGAGGCGGTTGCGGACTCAACAACGACAAATTGAAGCAGGCAAAGGAGGGATCCGGGAGAGGAGCTCACAGCGAGCTTGGGGGCTCGGTTGAGGAGGCCGGGGGTGGACTGGAGCTGTCGGAATCGACGACGATGTCCAGAGATGTACGCGACGGGGACGACGATGATGGCGGGCGTACAGGGCCTCCCCGGTCCAACCAAATAGCGTAGATGAAGGAGGAGTTGGTGGTGAAGCCCCTGGACATCCCAGCTCAACGCGGGGATGACGACGGCGGCGAGGACGACAAAGCCGTGGCAACGGCTGCGACTGCGATCGCTGCGGAGATGAGGACGAGTGAGGGAGACGAGAAATGGATCTGGGGGCAGCTAGGGAGGGGATTAGGATTTGGGGAAGGGGCGCCAGGGTCTTGTAGACTATGGGGAAGGTCGTGGATGGCCGACACCTGGCCGGGGTGCCATGGATGGCCTCCACCACCCCCTCTGCCTCGTGTAGCAGGAGGAAGGGGAAACAGGGGGTGGGCTGGGCCAGTTATAGTTAGGTGGGCCAAGTGGCCTAGTAGGTTAGGTCCTCCGTTCTTTTCTTTTACTGTTTATTTATTTCTCTATTGTTTAGCCTATAGTTTTCGTACTAAATGGTTTTAGTAAATGTTGAAATTTTTTCCCATAATTACTTTCCGATATTTTGGTGTTGCTCAAAAAGTTCGAGGTTAAACGGAAAAGTTTGAAATTTATATTATAATTAAATGGTCATAATAAGTGATGTTTGGCCACTTTAAATTATTTCTAGAGGCAATTTAAAAATCCATTAAATGTTGGCCCTAACACATTAATTAGTTAGTGAATACTTGTAACCCGTCGAACATTATTATTATGCCATTTGAAAAGTTTAATTTTGTTGACTTTAATCTAAACTTGAATTTGAATCGGGTCAGAATCAAAGTGAGGTTTAGCAAATTTCTGTGATGACATGACACCATTAGTGTGTGGTTACTGTAGCTTAACTATTGGGGTGTCACAAATCTCCTCCACTACAAGAAATCTCGTCCCGAGATTTAAGAGGTGGAGTAAGGGGGAAAGGTCTGGTTACGAAATCCTAACGGATCTTCTCGATCTTGGATGCTCTTCTTGAAGGGATCGAACCATTACATTGATGTCTCCATTCCACTGCTTTAGGTCACCATTATGATGTCGTCATTCTTCCTTCGGGGATTCCATCGTACTTACAAATAGGTAATGGGGCCGATCGGCAACGACAGAATGCTGTAAGGGTAATAATCTGGGATTAACCCATGAATGAGCATATGAGTACCCCTCGAGTTGAACAAATAATACACATCGAGAGTAAAGTTCGAAGGTACAATAAGAAGTTTCAAGCATCCAGGCAATCATTCAATGCCTAGTCAGAAGGTGAAAGGGTTTCAGGGCAACATGAATAAGTATTGCATCTGATACCAGAATAGATCACTAGGAATGTGGCTCGTGAATTGCATACGAAGCCAAGCGCGAGGATTAACTATGAAAACATGGTGTACAGGAGAGTCAGGTTTTGATCCTGTGGAACTGTGGGTTATGGGCCCACCATGTGGGTTAAAAGTAGGAAGGGCGGTGACATCTTGCACGATCATGTAATCAAGGCATGTCAGAGGATAGTCTGTCGGTTATGTCGGCAGCAATATCGGTACCAAGGGCGAGGGACGAGGAGAACCATTTTCCTGCTCATTGAACAAGGCGGACCAATAGGCAAAGTTCTCGTCCATCAGTGGTTACCAGAATATCATCAACAATAGTAACAGGGTCTTACTAACAAAATGGTACAATGAGGTGCTTACCTAAGCAGGGAATTATCACTACTTAGTTAAGTAGATTACAAGAAAGGTTAAACAAAACAATGGAAAGGAAAATTGTTTAAACACGTAGTTTAGGGGTATATCTTTCCCAAGGACAAGTAGGGCATGATATCCATGACATGATATAACGTAGAAAACCCTTTAGGAAAGGGGAGAGAAATGTCATGACATTACCCATACAACGGTGTTTGGGTAATTGATAAAAAGAATTTAGCATTGTGCTTCAAATGCTCTTATTGATGATCGGAGTACCACAGACATGCTTCGAGATAGCATTGACATGTTCCACATGTAAAGATCAAGCTATGGATACATAAAGGATCCATCAGGAACAATTTATAGAATAAGTCTTATGATTTCCTCATGGAATAATCGCTAAGCTTGCCAAAAGGAAACTATAACAATAGGTCCTCTGGCCAGGTGTGCTAGGCATGACATCATCTTAGGAGGTCATATAAAGACCAATGTTATAACTCTTGGATATATGTTCCAACCATCATATCTGACCGAGATTCAGATCTGATTGGTGTCAGGATACCTCAAACTCAGGATGCTCGAGGAGAAAAGGTGCGACACAAATTGACGAGATGACATCGAAGATTCTCTTCAAATGAACTATGGAAGCGAGTTCCAAAACAAGAGTTTATCAGTAAACCAACAAGAGGAAGAGGAGGTGGCCGATGGAATCAGCGACAATTCATCGAGGTTTCCAAAAAGATGGATTTCCACAATTATGCAAACAAGGAGATAACATTTGTCAGATCAAATGATATAATGAAGTATGCTCGAGGAAAACACACAAAATTAAACATTGGTTGAAAGGTGCACCCGAAATATGGGCTTAGGTAGCATGATCAATGATAGAATGGTGATTCGATAACCAATGGTCTAAGAATGAAATATCGACCATTAACTTCTAAGCAATAGGGTTGCTAGAAGTTTTGAATTTTACAAACCGCAGTCCATTTTTCGGTATTCCGGTTAGAAACAACACGGGGACCAAGAAAGAATGGTGATGGTGATAAGTATCACTATACCAAGAGTTCTTGAGAGGTGGAGTAACCCTCACGACATTCTTGACATAAAAGATGGTAATACTCCAAGGTAAGGGAGAACATATGCTGGATAGCAAGGAACTCAAGGTATAACACAGAACACGAACAAGTTCGTGTTGGAGGGGAGGCAATAAAGTGGTCGATGACAACACAAATCATCAAGGGAAAGGATGGTATTTCTCATCATGAATTCAATTGATATCCTGGAAGAGCTCAGGATGCTGATGATGATCACGACACATTGCCGAGAGATTTCATGAAGATGTAATCAATTGGCAATGACATCAAGCCAAAGGAATGATGAAGCGAAAGGTTATTGGAACCACGGTTACGACACAAACTCGAAATCAAGCTTGCTGTTCAAGGCGAAATGATATGACAAGGAAAATCGACGTAGCTCATCTTCGAAAATTGTGCTCCAGGAAGAAGGACCAGGTAGCACAGTAAAATTTAGCACAATAATGATATAGCCGAGCAGGCTAGGAATGACGTGATCGAGTTCAAACTCGTAAGTAATGAAGGTTACCAAGAGTCGTTTAATCGCGGTGTGGACTCGATTCAGTTATCGATGTCTTTGAGTGTTTAATAACTTGGAGCTCATGAAAAATTGGAATCAGTGTGAATGTAGTACTTGATGAAGAGCTCATAAGAAGATACTAAGGGGTAATACTCAATGACGGATCAAAGTAGAGGTTGGACTGGGGTAGTGCTCCGCGGAAGGCAAGTGCTTAAACTTGCACCAGAAATGGTATTTAAAGGAGTACATGGTCGGAACTACGATTGCAAAAGGTAGATTCCAGATATAAGATGAACTTATACCAAGAGAATAATTAATTTAAGAGAAGCTTTAATGATAAGATCTACATCGCTTCCATGGGCATGAACACAAGTTCAAGGTCGACTCCCACTTCTCCAATGCATGACCATTCATTCACTGATCTCAATATAAATGATTTAGTTGTTGAAAGTTTTTACCTGGTGCAATACCAGATAAGTATGACCCGTGAAATCTTTCGGGTTCACACAGATTAGGGAAGGCGTAGGTTCAACCCATCAGGGCATCTTAGGAACATATACCACAAACTTCGGAGTAAATAACACAAGCTCGATAGTAGAGCATGCTTGAGAAAGCAGAGGATACAATTTACCAAAGGCATTATGTATCCAAGGAAAGGCTCACAAGCTTATTGAATATGAAGGACGTTGTTGGATAAAATCTGACAAAGGGTCTGGTGGCCCACAAGGGATCCGATGTGAGCATTGGTACTCAACCAGAGGAAGAAAGAATGCAAGGAGATCAGATTATAGAAACAACTGACTAATTCAAAGCTCAAATGCAAAGGAATTATGAATTCCAAGACAAGGGATCAGAAGCAATGCTCTGATTAGGGATGGATAAGTTGAATATCCTTAGGGGTACAATCGATGGCAATTTGATTGGTTGAGATCCAGCTCATGTTAAAATGACGTCTGAGCCGGAAGGATGAATTCTAGGATCTGATTGAGGATTGTGAGCATTCGCAACATATTGTATCAACAGACTCAAAATGATAATGACAAAGGATGACAATAAGATTACTAGACTTATGGTATTAACCATAATGCAAGCAAGCAAGAAATTCAACAACAATAGGCTGTTGTGGATTTTCAGAAGAACAAATGGTATTACGAAGACTTTTGGGAAGTACTCGATAGGTTGCACAAAATTATCCGTAGGGGTATTCACGTGACAAGGAACTGCAAGGCAGTAAGCTCAAAGGATTCTCGGAACAACGAAGAGCAGTTCAGGGCATCTTGTAATAACAAGATCAATGGGATTGAATGTAAGAATGGCAGGTGTATGCAGTTATCAATAGGGATATAACAGTGGTAGGGAATTTGCAAAGGCGGTGGGTACGAGTCTCTCGGGAGAACATCGTAGAGTAACCTCGGAATCTTCTGGTGTAGCAGACGGTCATCGGTAATAAGGTGCTCTCCGGATGAAAGTGATCACGAGATCCTAATGTTAGAGTTAGCAAAATCATTTAACCCGAATAGAAGACAGATCAGAGTCCCAGAGTATAGACGAGGAATAAAAGATACTAATACCACCCAAATGGCGATGTGGGCCTGTAAGACACACAACCATGTTAGTAAAAAGTTTTGGAATGACTAGACTCAACTTCGGCAAGGAGTGCAGAAGGGGGATTCCTACAGGCAGTCGGCTCTGATACCAACTTGTGATGCCCCCGATTTGACCGTACACTAATCATACACGCAAATGTGTACGATCAAGATCGAGGACTCATGAGAAGATATGACAACATAACTCTAGACACAAATTAAAATAATACAAGCTTTATATTACAAGCCAGGGGCCACGAGGGCTCGAATACATCAGCTTGAATACACAAAAGTTAGCGGAAGCAACAATATCTGAGTACAGACATAAGATAAACAAGTATGCCTTAAGAAGGCTAGCACAAACTGGGATACAGATTGAAAGAGGCGCATGCCTCCTGCCTGGGATCCTCCTAAACTACTCCTGGTCGTCGTCAGTGGCCTGCACGTAGTAGTAGGCACCTCCCGAGTAGTAGCAGTCGTCATCGACAGTGGCGTCTGGCTCCTGGACTCCAACGTCTGGTCGCAACAATCGGATAAAGAAAAGGGGGGAAAAGGGGGAGCAAAGCAACCGTGAGTACTCATCCAAAGTACTCGCAAGCAAGGAACTACACTACATATGCATTGGTATCAATGAAAGGGGGTAGTATATGTGGACTAAACTGTAGAATGCCGAAATAAGAGGGGGATAGCTAGTCCTGTCGAAGACTATGCTTCTGGCCGCCTCCATCTTGCAGCATGTAGAAGAGAGTAGATGGTAAGTTCACCAAGTATCATCGCATAACATAATCCTACCCGGTGATCCTCCCCTCGTCGCCCTGTGAGAGAGCGATCACCGGTTGTATCTGGCACTTGGAAGGGTGTGTTTTATTAAGTATCTGGTTCTAGTTGTCATAAGGTCAAGGTACAACTCTGGGTCGTCCTTTTACCGAGGGACACTGCTATTCGAATAGATAAACTTCCCTGCAGGGGTGCACCACATTTCCCAACACACTCGATCCCCTTTGTCCGGACACACTTTCTTGGGTCATGCCCGGCCTCGGAAGATCAACATGTCACAGCCCGACCTAGGCACAACAGAGAGGTCAACACGCCGGTCTAAATCCTATGGTGCAGGGGTCTGGGCCCATCGCCCATTGCACACCTGCACGTTGCGTACGCGGCCGGTGGGCAGACCTAGCCTCCCTTATACAAGAGCAGGTGTTCCAGTCCAACCCGGCGCGCGCCGCTCAGTCGCTGACGTCAAGAAGGCTTCGGCTGATACCACGACGTCGAGTGCCCATAACTGTTCCCGCGTAGTTAGTTAGTGCGTATAGGCCAGTGACCAGACTCAGATCAAATACCCAGATCTCATTAAGCGTGTTATTTTGAAATAGCCGCGGATGCCGACCAGGGCCAGGCCCACCTCTCTCCTAGGTGGTCTCAACCTACCCTGTCGCTCCGCCACAAAGATCCACTCAAAGGGCCATCGGGACAAACGTCCTTTCAGACCCAATCCGCGAATCACTCGCGGGTACTTTACGAGCCGACCCGACTTTACTCACCACAAGTATCATATAATATGTATATAAGTATACACCCGTGATCACCTCCCGAGTGATCATGACCCGATATTATAGCATGGCAGACGGACAAGAATGTAGGGCCACTGATGATAAACTAGAATCCTATACTAAGCATTTAGGATTGCAGGTAATGTATCAATAACTGTAGCAACAATGACATGATATGCATCAGGATAGGATTTATGGAAAGCAGTAACATGCTACACTACTCTAATGCAAGAAGTAGAGAGAAGAGTAGGCGATATCTGGTGATCAAGGGGGGGGCTTGCCTGGTTGCTCTGGCAACAAGAAGGAGGGGTCATCGACATCGTAGTCGAACTGGGGTCGCCGGCAGTCTCGGGGTCTACTGGAAAGAAGTAATGGAGGGGGGATACAATAAATAATAGATCAATCAAGGTATCACAAAGCATAACAAGACAATACGCGGTGCTAGGGATGACCTAACGCAGTGCTACACGTTACAGACAGAGCGGGAAAATATCTGTGGATATTTCCCGGGCTTTGGGCATTTACCGAACGGACGATCCGAAGGGGGAGGTTCCATGTTTGTTGTGTTGGAGGCATGTGACGGATGAACGTGAAGCATATTCAGACTCGTCTTATTTTTCTAATCATTTTTCATATATATGAAACTTTTTCATCCGAGCTACGATTATTTTTGTATGAATTTCCAAAGTTTTAACAATACTCTAGAATTTTGTGTTTAAATTAAATTCGAATTGACCAAGTTAATGTGACTAGTCAAAAGGAGAGGTGGTGGCCCATATAACACTGATTTAATAATTTCCAAAATATTTATCTAATCTATTTAGGTCGGACCCACTTGTCATTTGCTAAAAGGGCTAGTTAGCACTAAACTAATCCTAAGCTAAACATAGCCTAATTAACAAGGGTCGACCATTAGTGGACAAAGTCCAGCCGACCACACACGCACTACACACACGCGCGCTGTACACACAACACATATACATACACAACACACGCACACGCAGTGCTAGGGGTTAATTCTGTTCTTTGTTTAGAAAAGATAGCATTTTGTGATTTTCATAGGAATTAATCCATGCATCAAATTGATTTGGTCCAATGGAAACATTTGAGCTTTGACAAGTGTACTACCTACAAATATTATTCGTACTCCTGTTAACAGTTGTTTAGCCGCATTTTAGGGGCTTCCCAGAGGGTTACTCAGTGTAATATTCATAAAGCTAGCCATACTAGAGTAACTAGCAGCAGTATAAGCAGAGCGGTGGGCATTGGCGTGGCGCAGGCTCAACTGGGGAAGGCGAGGCATGCACGGGTGAGCGCGGGGCGCAGCCGACGCGGCTAGCGGAAGCCGGGGTAGCGAGCGTCAGCAGAGAAGCGGTAGCACGTAGCAACGGCGACGTGCAGCGCAGCACAGCGGCGTGCGACAACAGCGCATGCAGTGCGCGGAGCAGAGCAGGTGCGGCAGCAGCGGTTGGAGGCGGTTGCGGACTCCACGACGACAAATTGAAGCAGGAAAAGGAGGGACCCGAGAGAGGAGCTCACAGCAAACTCGGGGGCGCGGTCGAGGAGGCCGGGGGTGGACTAGAGCTGTCGGAATCGACGACGATGGCCGGAGATGTACGCGACGGGGACGACGACGATGGCGGGCGTACAGGGCCTCCCCGGTCCAACCCAATAGCATAGATGAAGGAGGAGTTGGTGGTGAAGCCCCTGGGCGTCCCACTCAACGCGTGGATGACGACGGCAGCAAGGACGACAAAGCCGTGGCAACGGCTGCGACTGCGATCACTGCGGAGATGGGGACGAGTGAGGGAGAGGAGAAATGGATCTGGGGGCAGCTAGGGAGGGGATTAGGGTTTGGGGAAGGGGCGCCAGGGTTTTGTAGACTATGGGGAAGGTCGTGGATGGCCAACACCTGGCCGGGGTGCCATGGATGGCCTCCACGATCCCCTCTGCCTCGTGTAGTAGGAGGAAGGGGAAAACAGGGGGTGGGCTGGGCCAGTTATAGTTAGGTGGGCCAAGTGGCCTAGTAGGTTAGGTCCTCCGTTCTTTTCTTTTACTCTTTATTTATTTCTCTACTATTTAGCCTATAGTTTTCGTACTAAATGGTTTTAGTAAATGTTGAAATTTTTTCCATAATTACTTTCCGATATTTTGGTGTTGCTCAAAAAGTTCGAGGTTAAACGGAAAAGTTTGAAATTTGGATTATAATTAAATGGTCATAATAAGTGATGTTTGGCCACTTTAAATTATTTCTAGAGGCAATTTAAAAATCCATTAAATGTTGGTCCTAACACATTAATTAGTTAGTGAATACTTGTAACCCATCGAACATTATTATTATGCCATTTGAAAACTTTAATTTTGTTGACTTTAATCTAAACTTGAATTTGAATCGGGTCAGAATCAAAGTGAGGTTTAGAAATTTTTTGTGATGACATGGCACCATTAGCGCGTGGTTACTGTAGCTTAACTATTAGGGTGTCACAGAAGGCTACATGGTTCTTACTTACCATCCTGCAGTTCACTGTTGTCTTGCATAAAGTGTAAACAAATAGTTCGATTGACAACTTTTGACCTATTTTAGTAACAATCTTTATCAGTTTCCTCACTTGATGCTGGTTCATGAATATTTCATTGCCCCATATGCAGAAAGGGTCGAAGTGTGGATCTTTGGCAATGATATGTGTACTTACAAGCACCAAGTTAATATTAGAAGCTAAACAACAATTGAAAAATGATGTAGTACAACACTCCATCCATCCCAATATATAAGATTTTATTACATGTATATCTAGACATCATCAGAACATTAAGGTAACACTCTTCCTTGTTGCTATGTAGCTTGTGATTGCATATTTAGTCATTCAGTAAAATGCATGTTGCTAAACAACAATTGAAAAACGAAAAGGCATGTTAACTGCTATATCCTTAACGACAACCAAATATCGTAATTCATAGTGGTATTGTTGAAACTGTTATTGATGAAATTGAACTGCACAACAAATAGTTACACATATAGAGCATCACATTGTGAAGAACTGAAATAAACAAGTCATAAGGACATCTCTAGGCGATCCTTAAAAAGTTAAAGGACTAAAACCCTTAGTGGATATATATATACTCCAGCATTTTTTGGCCTTTTCTAGTCGATCCCCTAAACTTAAGGTTGTAAACTTCAATTTGATCAAGTTCAAAGCAGGTTCAACCGAAAATAGCATGCATTCAAACATAAAAATAGATAGTTTTGCATAACCGAACATAAAACATAAATTTAAACTAAGCTAAACTACTTTTTGTCAAAGTAGAGGTCGAGCCAATCCTTCCTCGTCATGTATGGTGTGCCGCGAGCCGGGTCCGGGCCAGTACCGTCGTCGGGGTCATTGGGGAAGGCACTCCTCCACTCGTCGACGTTGATCTCCTCATCCTCGGGGCCCACCTCAACGCCCTCCGCGCCGCCGTTGTCGCCGACTTCAACCTCATCATCAGAGGAGAGCACGATAACCTCGCCGCCCTCCGCGCCGCCGTCCTCGCCGCCTTCGACCTCGTCATCGGAGAACAGCGTGATAACCTCGCCGCCCTCCGCACCGGCAAAGATCGCCCGCTCCGCCTCCACGACCTCCGGGTGTTGCCGGTGGAGCTCTTGTATGTAGGCCTTGTCGGCGGCCTCGGCCTCGAGACGCTCCCACGACTCGCGGTCCTCCCGCTCCATAGCCGAGCTCACCACCACTGGCTCCGACGGAACGAGGTGGGGCGGACGTGTGCCAAAGGGGAAATTGAGCCTAGCCGCTGCGCCGTGGTAGTGGACCTGCCAGTGGTCATACTCCATGGCCGCGAGCTCGGCCGTGTGGAAGTTACCGAGCCACCGGCGGGTGTGGGTCTCTTGATCTGTAATCTCGGTGACCCACGTCCCCCACCGCTGCTGCCGGACCCCGAAGTAGGACTTCGTTGGCTGCCGGGTTCAGGGGAGGATGGGGAAGTCCTCGAACCGGTGTAGGGGTGCGGTGTCGGGCGGATCGGGGGACCGGCGATGGCGGATCGGGCCCGCGGAGGATGACGGGGACACCTCGGCGGCGACCTCGCCGGCGTCGGGCGAAAAGGCAACGATAAACCTCTTTTTGGCTATTGGTTACTCGAGCTCCCCGGCACACAGGCATAGGTTGAGGATGGAGGCGCCGGCGATGGCGGCGACCTACCAATGGTTTCGAGGGTTGTGTGTGTCTGTGTGAGCGGAGGTTGTGTTTGAGGAAATACTGCGGCAACTGAAAATTTTACTAGGCGGGAGTAACAAGGGGGGCTACTAAAAATTTGGATCAAGGGTGAGCAGATATTTTTCAGATTGCGAGGGATGCAGATGCGGGAATAAAATGCCGGCGCTACTGAAAATTTGAATCAAGGGACTGAAGCAGAGCGGGAGTAACAGACATCGCACACGGTCCACACATACTAATCGTGTGCTATCGAACATTAAAACCTTCTAGGCGGTAGATATTTTCAAGATTGCGAGGGATGCAGAGGCGGGAGTTTTGTGGGAGCGAGCTAGTGTGCTTAACACACCGGCTGTGGACTGTAGCCGACACACCTTCTCGCATAAGCCATAGGTGTACTATACACCGCCGGTGCTCCAAGATATTTTGTACTGCATCTCACATGGTTGGTGAGAATAAACTGTGTGGGATCTACTTGATTTGAATTACAAAATGGGGTCACAGCGGCAATGGACGGTGTTTGAATTGCTAGACCTTTTATCTGCAGTGAACATGCAACTGTATGTGTGTCATAAAAGAATTGGAATTATTCAGGGTTTGTTTGGACATTTCATATATTAAACTGGTTTTCTAGCCATTTCAGGTGCACAATTCAAAATTAAACTACATGCACATGCTCCGGTGCATACAAATTGGTTGAAAAATCAAATTTGTGTCCTTCAGTGCATGCTTAGGTCCCATGGAAGAAATGGGAATGAATTTTTCGGGGTTCGTTTGGCCTTTTTTATACATTAACTGGGTTTTCTAGGCATTTTATGTGCATAATTCAAATTTGAACTACAAGCACATGCACCAAAGTTGGTTGAAAAATCACATGTGTGTCCTTGGGTGAATTTCTAGGTCCCATGCAAGATATGGGAATGAAATTCAAAGTTTCAAACACCATGGCAATGTTGATTGCCGGCAAAATGTTGAGATGCCTGGTTTTTAAATTCTAGTAAATCCAAAAGTCGTCTGAAATTCATGAAACTTGGCATGCTATCATGGAGCGGCATCAACATGCCGTGGTGAAAATTTTGTCCCATTTGGGGCAGGTTCGGGTATAAGCTTCTCACAACAAGCATGATGGTTTCGATAGGGAACGTACCACCTTTGGTGACGGGACGATATCCGTTGCCTCTTATTACTTTCAAAAATTTTCTAGTGTCAACATAGAACAATAGGAGTGTTGTGTTCAATCTTGGATTTTTTTCGGGGTTCGTTTGGCCTTTTTTATACATTAACTGGGTTTTCTAGGCATTTTATGTGCATAATTCAAATTTGAACTACAAGCACATGCTCCAATGCACCAAAGTTGGTTGAAAAATCACATGTGTATCCTTGGGTGAATTTCTAGGTCCCATGCAAGAGATGGGAATGAAATTCAAACACTAGGGCATTGTTGATTGCCGGCAAAACGTTGAGATGCCGGGTTTTTAAATTCTAGTAGATCCAAAACTCATGAAAATTTTGAAACTTGGCATGCTATCATGGAGCGGCATCAACATGCCGTGGTGAAAATTTTGTCCCATTTGGGGCAGGTTCGGGTATAAGCTTCTCACAAAC
The DNA here is from genome assembly GCF_003073215.2 of Triticum urartu. Classification (NCBI taxonomy): domain Eukaryota; kingdom Viridiplantae; phylum Streptophyta; class Magnoliopsida; order Poales; family Poaceae; genus Triticum; species Triticum urartu. Next base: position 105,063,490 of record NC_053025.1, on the reverse strand, counting down.
CAGAGCTTCTCACAACAAGCATGATGGTTTCGATATGGAACGTACCTCCTTTGGGGACGGGACGATATCTGTTGCCTCTTATTCCTTTCAAAAAATTTCTAGTGTCAACTGATACGTCTCCGTCGTATCTACTTTTCCAAACACTTTTGCCCTTGTTTTGGACTCTATCTTGTATGATTTGAATGGAACTAACCCGGACTGACGCTGTTTTCAGCAGAATTACCATGATGTTGTTTTATGTGTAGAAAACAAATATTCTCGGAATGACCTGAAATTTCACGGGAGGTCTTAGAAAAAATAATAAAAAATCCTCGCCAAATATGAAGACCAGGGGGCCCACACCCTTTCCACGAGGGTGGCCCCCCCTAGGGCGCGCCCCCTACCTCATGGGCCCCCTGTTGACCCTCCGACGCCAACTCCAACTCTATATATTTGCTTTCGGAGAGAAAAAAATCAGAGAGAAGAAATCATTGCGTTTTACGATACGGAGCCGCCGCCAAGCCCTAAAACCTCTCGGGAGGGCTGATCTGGAGTCCGTTCGGGGCTCCGGAGAGGGGGATTCGTCGCCGTCGTCATCATCAACCATCCTCCATCACCAATTTCATGATGCTCACCGCCGTGCGTGAGTAATTGCATCGTAGGCTTGCTGGATGGTGATGGGTTGGATGAGATTTATCATGTAATCGAGTTAGTTTTGTTAGGGTTTGATCCCTAGTATACATTATGTTCTGAGATTGATGTTGCTATGACTTTGCTATGCTTAATGCTTGTCACTAGGGCCCGAGTGCCATGATTTCAGATCTGAACCTATTATGTTTTCATGAATATATGTGAGTTCTTGATCCTATCTTGCAAGTCTATAGTCACCTACTATGTGTTATGGTCCGGCAACCCCGAAGTGACAATAATCGGGACCACTCCCGGTGATGACCATAGTTTGAGGAGTTCATGTATTCACTATGTGCTAATGCTTTGTTCCGGTTCTCTATTAAAAGGAGGCCTTAATATCCCTTAGTTTCCAATAGGACCCCGCTGCCACGGGAGGCTAGGACAAAAGATGTCATGCAAGTTCTTTTCCATAAGCACGTATGACTATATACGGAATACACGCCTACATTACATTGATGAATTGGAGCTAGTTCTATGTCACCCTATGTTATGACTGTTACATGATGAACCGCGAACCGCATCCGGCATAATTATCCATCACTGATCCGGTGCCTACGAGTTTTCCATATACTAGTTTACGCTTATTTACTTTCCCGCTGCTACTGTTATAATCACTACAGAATACCAAAAACATTACTTTTGTTGTCTTTACTTCTATTGCTGCTACCACCACTATCATATTACTTTGCTACTAAACACTTTGCTGTAGATACTAAGTTTCCAGGTGTGGTTGAATTGACAACTCAGCTGCTAATACTCGAGAATATTCTTTGGCTCCCCTTGTGTCGAATCAATAAATTTGGGTTGAATACTCTACCCTCGAAAGTTGTTGCGATCCCCTATACTTGTGGGTTATCAAGACTAATTTCTGGCGCCGTTGCCGGGGAGCATAGCTCTATTCTTTGAGTCACTTGGGATTTATATCTGCTGGACACTATGAAGAACTTGAGAGATCCAAAAACCAAGATCTATCCCTCAACTACGAGGGGAGGTAAGGAACTTCCATCTAGCTCTGCACTTGATTCGCCTTCTGTTATGAGTAAGTTTGCGACACCTACACCTGCTTCTGCTATTCGTTCTGATATGTCGCATGTTATTGATGATGCCACTTCTGCTATGCATGATACTTATGATGAACCTGCTTCTATGCCTGATACTACTGTGCGCCTTAGTGAATTTCTTGATGAACAAATTGCTAGGGCTAGAGAAACAGAAATTATTGAATCTGAATACGATGATGATAGTGATGATGAAAATATGCTTGTTATTCCTGAGGGCTATCTTTTTGATATGTAATCTTCTTTAGCTATTTTAGCTTGCAGAGATAGATATGAGCTTAAGAGGTTATTAATTAAATAGAACAAAGAATCACTTAGAGATAAAATGAAACCCGGCCCTGCTTTTTCTACGTCACCTATATGTGTTCCTGATAAGGATTATGAATTCTCTGTTGATCCTGATATAATTACTTTGGTTGAATCTGATCCATTTTATGGCTATGAATCTAAAACTGTTGTGGCACATCTTACTAAATTAAATGATATAGCTGCCCTGTTTACTAATGATGAGAGATCGCGTTACTTTTATATACTCAAAATATTTCCATTCTCATTAAAGGGTGATGCTAAGATATTGTTTAATTCTCTTGATCCTGGTTGTGTGCGTAGTCCCCAGGATATGATTTATTACTTCTTTGCTAAATATTTCCCTGCTCATAAGAAACAAGCTGCTTTGAGGGAAATATACTACTTTGTGCAAATTAAAGAAGAGAGTCTCCCACAAGCTTGGGGGAGGCTTCTCAAGTTACTTAATGCTTTGCCTGATCATCCTCTTAAGAAACCTAAAATACTTGATATCTTTTATAATGGACTAACCGATGCTTCCAGAGATTACCTGGATAGTTGTGCTGGTTCTCTTTTCAGGAAAGAACACCGGATGAAGCTGAAATTCTATTGAATAATATGTTGACAAATGAAAATAATTGGGCACCTCCTGAGCCAGCTCCTGAGCCATCTCCTGCTCCAATTACTGAGTCTATTCCTAAACCAACTCCAAAGAAGAGAGGTGTTTTATTTCACAGTCCCGAAGATATGCAAGAGGCAAAGAAATCTATGAAAGAAAAAGGTATTAAAGCTGAAGATGTTAAGAATTTACCTCCTATTGAAGAAATACATGGTCTTAATTCACCGCCTATTGAAGAAACATATGATCTTAATTATTTATTTACTGAAGAACCTCCTGATCCCGATATCCTGACACAGGTAGTAAAGGTAAATTCTCTCTATAGATTTGATGAAGGTGATATCCCTCACTATAAGCCTGCTAGGCAATGCTTTGATGAGTTTGATAATTTTATTGTCAAACAAGAAAATTTCAATGCTTATTTTGGTAGACAATTGAAATATGATTCCGATATGCTTAAATACTTGGGTGATTATATGGTTAATATTAAAGGTGAACTTAAACTTGTTAGCAAACATGCTTCTATGGTTACCACTCAAGTAGAACAAGTACTTAAGGCTCAAAAAGAAGTGCTTGATGAAATGAATAGTAAGAAAAATGATTATGCTGTTAGAGTGGCTACTAGAACTGGTAGAATGACTCAGGAACCTTTGTATCATGAAGGCCACCCTAAGAGAATCGAGCAAGATTCTCAAAGAAATAATATTGATGTTCCTAGTTCTTCTAAAAAGAAGAAGAAGAAAAATGATAGAACTGTGCAAACTTCTAGTGAACCTATTGCTGAACCACCTGATAATCCAAATGATATTTCTATGTCTGATACTGAAACACAATCTGGTAATGAACATGAACCTAGTAAAAATATTAATAATGATGTTCATGATGATGCTCAACCTAGTAATGATAATGATGTAGAAATTGAACCTGCTGTTGATCTTGATAACCCATAATCAAAGAATCAACGTTATGATAAAAGAGACTTTGTTGCTAGGAAACATGGTAAAGAAAGGGAACCTTGGGTTCAGAAACCCATGCCTTTTCCTCCGAAACCATCCAAGAAAAAGGATGACGAGGATTTTGAGCGCTTTGCTGAAATGATTAGGCCTATCTTTTTGCGTATGCGATTAACTGATGTGCTCAAAACAAATCCTTATGCTAAATATATGAAGGATATCATTACTAATAAAAGAAAGATACCGGAAGCTGAAATTTCCACCATGCTTGCTAATTATACTTTTAAGGGTGGAATACCAAAGAAACTTGGAGATCCCGGAGTACCTACTATACCTTGCTCCATTAAAAGAAATTATATCAAAACTGCTTTATGTGATCTCGGAGCCGGTGTTAGTGTTATGCCTCTCTCTTTATATCATAGACTTGACTTGAATAAGCTGACACCTACTGAAATATCTTTGCAAATGGCTGATAAATCAACTGCTATACCTATTGGTATTTGTGAGGATGTGCCTGTTGTGGTTGCAAACGTTACTATTTTAACAGACTTTGTTATTCTTGATATTCCCGAGGATGATAGTATGTCTATTATTCTTGAAAGACCTTTTCTTAATACTGCAGGAGCTGCAAAAATTTCTCATGTTAACATAGAACAACAGGAGTGTTGTGTCAATTTTTGAGATTTTCCGGGGTTCGTTTGGACATTTTTATGCATTAACTGAGTTTTCAATGCATTTATGTGCATAATTCAAATTTGAACTACATGCCCATGCTCCAATGCACTAAGGTTGGTTGAAAAATCTGATCTATGTCCTTGGATGAATTTCTAGGTCCCATGCTAGAGATGGGAATGAAATTCAAACACCAGTGCATTGTTGATTGCCGACAAAATGTTGAGATACCTGGTTTTTAAATTCTAGTAAATCCAAAACTCGTCTAAAATTCATGAAACTTGGCATGCTATCATGGAGCGGCATCAACTTGCCGTGTTAAAAATTTGTCCCATTTGGGGCAGGTTCGGGTATATGCTTTTCACAAACCATAGCATCTCACAACAAGCATGATGGTTTCGGTGGGGAACGTCCCACCTTTGGGGACGAAACGATATCCATTGCCTCTTATTGCTTTCAAAAAAATTCTCGTGTCAACAAAGAACAATAGGAGTGTTGTGTCAATTTTTGGGATTTTTCGGGGTTCGTTTGGACATTTTTATGCATTAATTGAGTTTTCAATGCATTTATGTGCATAATTCAAATTTTAACTACATGCACATGCTCCAGTGCATATAAATTGGTTGAAAAATCAAATATGTGTCCTTGGGTGCATGCTTAGGTCCCATGCAAAAATGGGAATGAATTTCAAACACCAGGGCTCCATTGATTGCCGGCAAAACATTGAGATGCCTCGTTTTTAAATTCTAGTAAATCCAAAACTCGTCTGAAATTCATGAAACTTGGCATGCTTTCATGGAGCGGCATCAACATGCCGTGGTAAAAATTTTGTCCCATTTGGGGCAGGCTTGGGTATATGCTTCTCACAAACCAGAGCTTCTCACAACAAGCATCATGGTTTCAGTAGGGAACGTCCCACCTTTGGGGATGAAACGATATCCACTACCTCTTATTGCTTCCAAAAAATTTCTCGTGTCAACATAGAACAACAGGAGTGTTGTGTCAATTTTTGTGATTTTGGGGTTCTTTTGGACATTTTATGCATTAACTGAGTTTTCAATGCATTTATGTGCATAATTCAAATTTGAACTACATGCACATGCTCCAGTGCATATAAATTGGTTGAAAAATCAAATCTGTGTCCTTGGGTGCATGCTTGGTCGCATGCAAGAAATGGGAATGAATTTCAAACACCAGGGCACCGTTGATTGCCGACAAAACATTGAGATGCCTGGTTTTTAAATTCTAGTAAATCCAAAACTCATGTGAAATTCATGAAACTTGGCATGCTATCATGGAATGGCACCCGACATGATGTGGTATTTTTCGTGTCCATTTTGAGAGAAGGCACACTCGAATAATGACAGCCAACAAAGGCATTTTAAAAAAATAGCTGCCACTTTAATATCTCAAACGTTTTATAATTCAAACCGTGTGCATTCTGTTAACCATTCACGTGACGCCACATGTCTTGGTTTTAATGGCTGTAGGAGGTTCCATGCGGACAGCTGCTTGACCTTGACTGAACGAGAGGCGTGCGAGCGTAGTCCGGTGTGTAGGCTGACCGAGAGGCGTGCAAGTTGTCCTCCAATGCACAGGCTCACCGGGAAGCATGCGAGCTGTACGCTGCACAGGCTCACCGGGAAGCGAGCCCTTTAACTTCCATGGCCACCCGCCTTCCTCTCCATTAATGGTGCCCGAGCCGCTATTTAATATGGGCGGCCTTACTGTTTGCCTCACATTCCCCCCCCCCCCCCCCCCCCCCCCCCCCCGCAGACCTCCACCGCCATGGCGCAGAATGATCATCTGCCACTAGTCTTCAAGTTTGGTGAAGTCGACTCCGAGCCGGAGGAGATAGAAAATAAGGAGGAATGGGGCCTCATGGACATGGCCCAGAACGAGTTGGCCGCAGCAGTTGCTGCACCTGCTCCCATCCCCGCGCCCGCGCCAGCGACCATCCCCGTAGCATTGACGGGCTGGTCGCCAAGCACTATCGCAGAGCTGGAAGCCGCGGGCGTCAGCGAGGTCTTCACGGACCCGCGCAAGCTTGTGTACATGCCAGCGCCAGCACCGGTGCCCGTGCGCGCCCCTCCACCCACCGTGGCGCCGGCCCCAGTGCGTTTGGCTGCACCCGCCGCGCCCGTGCGTGTCCCTCCACCCACCGCGGCACCGGTCCCCGTGCGTTTGGCTACACCTGCCGCGCCCGTGCCCGTGCAGCCCCCCTTAGCGGCATGTGACGCTGCCGTCGACCGCTACCTCTTAGCGGCACCAGTTGCCGTGCTCCCACGCCCCGCCCATCGATCGCGTGTCGGCATGATGTTTGATTTACAAGTGAATAACATTTTGTGCTGCCTTGAAGACTTCAACAACGGTGTCCCGAAGGACGACAACAACAACGACGGCGCGGCACGCCGCCTCTGCCGCTGCGGAAAATAGTTTTTTTGGGGTTTAATATTGTATCTCGAATTCTCGATCATATGAATATAAATTCGCAGTGTGACTGAATGAAAGATATGGTTTGAACGAACTTGCATTTTTCTCTCTTAATGTACATACTTATCAAATGATTTTCTTTTAAGAAAACGTCAACGGTTTTTAAATATAAAACACTCATCGCAAACGTTTTAGTTAGAACACCCGTATGCAAACCGACAGCTTCCCCAGGAAGCCAAGGGAAAATGTGCCGAGCAGGATTTATGCATCCCTTCAACGCAAATGGTTGTTTTGCATGACCCGTGTGCAACCACATACAAACAATTGAGTAAGATTTGCATATCTATCATTTTGGGTATGTTGCCATTTCTCAAACTGGAAAGATTGACATTTGTTTATCTAGTAACGTTGCCATTTGTCAACCTTGTAACACTGTGATTTTTCAAAATATGCAGCTACAAATCACTATCACTATCTAATTTTTGCAACTAAAATCACTAGCACCGTTCATATGGACACCACTAGCAGGCGTGAGTTCATGGACGCATATGCAAATGTACCGTTGATTACATACAACAAGTCATCAACACACAATGACAATGAGGATACACGTTGGATTATAGATCATTTCCAACAAAGCATTCTAGTAAAGTTTTTCTCACACAACAAATAAGAAAGCGATGAAATGAACTTCAGCTCAACCACTCGTCGGCGTTGGAAACGCTTGCTTTGAACCAGAAGTGATTCTCTCGGAATGGTCAGCTACTGTCAATCTCGAGACCAACGTAGGACTGATCATCCAGGCTGAAGCGGCCTATTTCAATACCCATATTGGGACGGTAGGGAAGCATAGTAATGTCCGAGGTATAAATACAGTTGCTTCTCATAAATGGTAGTAATGTTGTGTCAACAGCAGCTAGATCGCCTTCCACCATCATTGGATAGTTTTGTCCAAGGAAGAGCGAGTTTCCTCCAAGACTTTCAATATTGAACTAGGGAGAAGGTGTTGGCGCTAGTACACTAGTATCCATCCCGAATACCCTGCAACGGGTGTTGGAATAGGTCCGGAGAGTGCGACCATACGAGACAACACATGCTTCCTTAGTAACATCAGCAGTGCCCCGTATATAGACAAGAAGAGATGATCCATCGGAATAAGTTGCCAGGTGCCACTTAGTATATGGGTCCTGCTCGTCCTCATGCTCGTGAATAAAATTTTCTAGTATAGGTGGTGGAATGTTCACAGGACCTTGAAAACACAAGAAGGTTAATTAATTAGTAAAAGGAAACTAGCTAACCCGCATGCATGTGGATGAAACAATTATAATTACGGTGAAAGACAAACGTATCGAAAGCATGATGATTCCATGCAAAAACAATGCCACGAGTGGTGGCAGCAAACACAAGACCCTCGTATTGAATTACATCACAGTACTCATACGTGTACATAAATTGATTTTTGAGCAATATCCATCGAGGCATGGAAGTAAGGAAGGAAACAAGCTTGTCGAAGATAGCAACAACTTCAGAGTTCGTGTAATCTCAAGAGCGGTTGGGAACTCAATAAATTGCTATCTTTCGTAGACGACAGTTACCATGATCGTGTTTGAACTCACGTAGATCATCTGTGTACTCAACCTCTGGGCAGTCTGAGATTTTTGGAAGTGGAACCCGGTGACGAGTTCCCACTCGCAGTTGTACCCAATACAAACAAACCAATCTTCATTTGCGCCTGCCCAAGCCTTGCCCTCAAGTGATGGCATCTTAACATCACACGTATCATTATCAAGTGGCATCAACTTGCACAAGGCGAGGCTTCCATCGTCCCCGCACCAGTCAGTAGGGTCACGGCGAACAAGATAGGGGAGATCAAACCGCTCCTGGACCCTTGGGTTGCTTGTAATGATGTTATTAGTTGAGTCGAGAATGGTCTTGAACGAACCTGCCATGCTAGCCGAGGTGATGACGTCGCACCGATCAATGAGTTCCTCCATCGCGTCATCATTCAGATCGGGGCAAGAATAAAGGGGTCATTTCCGGCTTGTTCCCTCGATGGAGAAGACGATCAAACAATGGCAGAAGGAAGAGTGAAGGCAAATGGAGGAGGGAGGAAGAGCTAGCGTGCGACATCAGTTCCAAATCGAGAGGGAAAGATGAAGAGTCGGTGGACGGTTGCCACCATACACGAAGAGGCGCCTGGGGAGCGAACAGTTGCCCTAGAGGTCACACACTGACGACAACGGCCGAGTGAACCGCATGCAATCCCATCGCACAACACACACGTCTTGTTAAGTTGAACCATTTCTGTTCTCTTGTGTCGACGCAAATAGTTCATCCGAGTGAACCGCATGCCATATATCACACACACCTTGATCTGGTTGACCGCTTCTTTTGTGTTGCCTAATAAAAAACAGTTCATCCGAGTGAACTGTATGTTGTATATCGCACACACCTTCATCTGGCTGCCTGTTTCTTTTGTGTTGCCTAATCACAAACTATTCATCCGAGTGAACCGTATGTTGTGTATCGCACACGCCTTCATTTGGCTGCCCGTTTCTTTTTTTCCTCCTCATCGCAAATAGTTAATTGAACTGAACCGTATGCTCTTCATCGCACACACAACTAAAATCTGAACCGTGTTTGATGCATCCTCCATCGCAAACGTTTTCACCTTTTTTGACAGTTTTCATACACCACCGTTTGCGATTATTGCATCGCACACAGTTTCTTGAAGGGTCTCTGATCGAAGTGTCGCGTTAGCAGCATCCTGCAGTAGTGCCCCGTCCTATTAACACTCAGCAGATTGTGATTACCTTAAACTTGTGACCATGTAGGTTCGGTAAAACATAGACATAAACAAAACCACTTTCGTTCAATGACCGATAGCGAAACCGTGCACGTCCATATCGTTCCCTTTGAGTACACGAATGACATTCCAGTGAACCTTTGGTTATCATGTGCTATTCCCTTTGCTTCGTGATATTTTAGAAAATCCGAAGTGAGATATATCAGTATCCTCTTGACTCTTGAGTCATAAACATGCTCATTATACCGATCTCCTTCTTACATAGTCACCTGTGTCTGGCCAGATGATGATATGAATGACGTCATACCGAGAGGGCCCTAATAATATCTCTTCATTGGAGGAGGAGCAAATTCCACTCTCGATTATCTAGTCCCTTGTCAAACTTTGCAATGAACCTGTAAGTTATCGTTATGATCACCGTGTTACGGATGACATTTGAGCAAGCCATAGTTCATCGTACGGTAAGAAGTGACTATGATACTCTCATGGTCTAAGAAAATATCCACACGTTAAGCACTATGTGTTATGAAAATTGACTTCTACGATATTATCTCAAAGTATAACAAACAAGTTTGGGGCAATTCAATATGATCGTCGTTCTAACATCAGACTCTCAATGTTGTTTTAGGACTATCGTTACACTTAATGATATGCTAAGATCCAGAAAACATGATCACCAACAAAACTTGAGCTAGTCTTAGAGACGAGAGTAGAAATCTTATTATACCATTTATCATTCCACACGTGCATATGACTTTTTCACTGAATCACATATTCCAGGATCATAACAGTATAGCATAAAATATAAAGAGAGAATTCCTTATTTGGCCCTTTCTTAAAACTTGCTTCCTTTTTTGGCCCTAAAAAAATTTTCTTCCCTTTTTGACACTATAACTTCATTTTGTTCCTCCCATGACACTTCCGTCAGTTTTGGCACATAAGGGTGTTAAGTCTATCATGAAAAGACCATTTTACCCCTCCTTTTAGCACGCCGGAAAAGAATATAGAAAGTGTTGTGCGACCGAACCATTCTCCATGTTCTCTCCCGATTCACTGCCAGAGCTAACCCAGCGCCAGCGCCAGCGGCGCAAGGCACACAACGGCAACTGACCGGCTGTAGTGGGATGGTGGCCGGAGCTAGCTCCTAACCGACACGGGGCTGGGCATACGTACTACTGTATTATATTGGTGGCAGCCGACCGACCGAAATATCCTATGCCTATACGGACTTTGACACGACTAAGCAAACCTACTAGCCTAAACATAGCCTACGCGTGCTAGGACTTGACCAAACCGTACAAGACTCGTATGACAGCCAGCCGGCTAGCACGTGGCAATAGCCACACACGTAACCAAGCCGACTCATATTGAGTATGTTTGAATTCAAATGTGTTATGCAGATGTGATAAAATGGCAAATTTGGTTTCTTTTGGTCACATAATGCATCAGGGGTACAATGGCATTTTCATGTTAGATTTAATGCCGTTATGTGCCAAAACTGACAAAAGTGTCATGGAAGGAATAAAATGAAATTGTAGTGTCGAAAAGGGAAGAACAAATTTTGTAGGGCCAAAAAAGGAAGCAAACTTTAAGAAAGGGCCAAATAAGGAATTCTCTCAAATATAAACCCTTAATTACGAGGATAGAAATATAATAATAGAATATTATTGCCTCTAGGGCATATTTCTAACACGCAGTCCACTACGCCGTCCCACGCATCCACTTCTACGTGGTTGTAGCGACCCAACCTCACACGGTCAAGTCTCCGTGCTTCAGTGTCATCCCTGGATCGGTAATGCTGACACACACAGTACTCGAAGGATTTATAACAGAGTAGCAATCACACACGTATTACATCGAATGTCTCAAAAGAGAACTTATTACAATAAATATGGCTTAAGGTCATCTAGATAAATAACATCGGAAGGCTTGGAAGATGAAGTGAGTCCATCAACTCCAACGGCATAGCTGAGTGCATGACAATCGACCTAGCACACCTTACTCCTCGTCTGAAAAGTCTGCAACATGATACGCTGCATCCCGAAAATAGGTCAGCACATGGAATATGCTGGCAATATAACATAGTAGAGCAATGAACAGATAAATGCTATCACTACAATGCATATATGGCTGGTGGAGGCTCTAAGGCTATATTGTTTTTGTGAAAAGCCAATTTTTTCCTACAACAAAGGAATATATTTTATTTAACTATCATGGTGGTTGAAACATCATTGAGAAGGTTCCTCCAACTCAATCCCAATTAAAGTATTCATTATCAGCCCAACAAATTAAGTTAGAGTGATGAGATCAAATCAATAATTGAAGTACCAGATACTCAAGATGTCCATAATCGGGGACATGGCTAACCATGATTAGTTTTTACACTCTGCAGAGGTTTGTGCACTTCTCTCCACAAGACTCGATCACCTTCATTGGATTTCTCGCACTACATGGTGTTTGAGAGACGGATGGCCAAGACACAGTCTTTCAGAAGCATTAACTCTAACCCTGGGTAGACAGTACCAACCTACATCCCCTACAGCTGCTAGCCTACCACTGGAAGAGGTCATGCAACCTACTCCACTATGCTAGAGCCCATAATATCTTGTGGCTGCACATGGATGTTTCTAGCATGAATAATCTTATGATCCCTTTGAGCCTGGGTGGCGAACCATAGGATGATCACACGGGTACTCCGGGATATCCTAGGACAACACTGGATTCTCCAGGTGCCCGCAACCAGTCCACCCAGATGTGTATTTAAGTAGCCACCTTAAGTTAACCATTAATTAACAATCTCACATCTGTCCTGGATACACTCAAACCCAATCCACGTCTACGAGCATAGCATGGCAATATAAGCATAGCGTAGAAGTAACTCCTAGGGTTTGATAATAAAAGGGCAATAGGTTCTACCTCAACATCTACTTCCCAAAACCCACATGTTAAGAGATCCTACTCATGCAATGTTTGAGGGTTGTATCTAATGCATAAAAACTGGGTAATAAAGGGGTATGATCAAAGTGTTACTTTCCTTGCTGACGATCCACAAAACCTAGTGACTCATAGTAGCACGCTTCGCACTCCGGTAATTCTATCGGAAACAAACAATAACATACATAAGCAATCAAGCTAAGATGCACGGGTAAAACTCAAATAAGAAGATCTAACCAGAAAGTTCAACTGAAGAACTTTGGTTTGCAAAAACAATAAATCAAACAGAGCAACGAAACTCAAACTACGAAAGAAACAAGATACATTTACTAATGTGGACTAAAGTCAAATTTTACAGTACCAAAATCTTGTTCAAGTTGGTTAAACAGAAAGAGGGCTTCAAGACAAAGATCTAGGTGCTTGTTTCACTTGATTTGGATAAACGAGCAAAAAGATAAACTAAAACGAAGATCAGGGCAGAAATCACGATAAAAAATAATCGCGTAAAAACCCTGAAAAAAAAACCGAAACGAACAGGCTAACGAACGAAAGTTCGCTGACTACGGCTAACTGACGAACAGCGTTCGTTAAAATCGAATGTATGGACGAACGTCCGCTAAACAACTTAACCGAGAAAAACCGAACAGATCCTAAGAAAACGAATCTAGGGTTTTATAAAAAACGAATGGTTCTACCATTTAGCCGGAAAAGACCGGCAGCGGCGGATCCGGCGAGCGGCAGCTCCGGCGGGGCGGGGCGGTGGTGAAGCGGCGCGGCGGCGGCGGAGTGGCACAGGGCGGCGTGGGGCAACGCGGCGGTGGCGGAGTAGCGCGGCGGCGGTGGGAGAAGGCGGCAGCGGTGCGGCTGCGGGGCGGCGCGGCGATGTGGGGCAAGGGGGCGGCAGCAGTGGTATTTAAGAGGGGAGGGGAGGTGGTGGCATGGGGGAGGGGGCAAGGCGGCGGGGCGAGGCGAGGCGGAGTCGGCCACGGCGAGGTGGCGTACGGGCGGCGGACTCCCGCTCGGGGTCGGGGTGACGCAGCGCGTGGGATTTCGCCGAAATAAAATCCTAGAAAATAAAATAAAAATCTAAAAATACCAAAACAAATTTTCATCGTCTAAATAGAATATTTAGAACAAAGTGAACATTTTCTTGGCCTAAAATGCAATTTTTGGAAAATGCATATTTTTCTAATTCAAATAAAATAGCAATAAAGTCCAAATAAAATTGTTTATTTGATTTTAATATTTTCCCTCCAATATTCCTTTTATTTTGGAGAAGTCATATTATCTCCTCTCATATATTTTAATATGAATATTTTTGGAGAGAAAAACAATTAAAACCAAAGTGATCCTTGTTTCGATATTTGATAAATTTTCAAATATGAGAAACGTGAAATCCCCAACTCTCTCTGTGGGTCCTTGAGTTGCTTAGAATTTCAAGGATCGCGAAACGAAGGGCAATAAAATATGATATGCATAAATGACCTATGTATAACATTCCAAATTGAAAATTTAGGATGTTACAAACCTACCCCCCTTAAGATGAATCTTGTCCTCAAGATTCGGGTTGGCTAGAAACTAGTTGTGGGTGGTCTTTGCGTAGATCATCCTCTCGTTCCCAGGTGGCTTCATCCTCGGTATGGTGGTTCCACTAAACTTTGCAGAACTTGATAACCTTGCTGCGAGTAACTCGGCTGGCAACCTCGAGAATCTTAACATGTTTCTCCTCATATGTCAAATCACAATCCAACTGAATTGCTTTCAAGGGTACTGTATCTCTCAGGGGTATATCGGCCATCTCTGCATGGCACTTCTTCAACTGGGAAACGTGAAACACATCATGAACTCCTGACAGTCCTTCGGGTAACTCCAACTTGTAGGAAACCTCTCCCATGCGTTCCAAAATACTGTACGGTCCTACAAATCTCGGGGCTAACTTTCCCTTAACTCCAAAATGTTTAACTCCTCATAGTGGTGACACATGGAGATATGCTCTGTCTCCGATTTCATAGACTACCTCCTTACGTTTTGAATCTGCATAACTCTTCTGCTTGGACTGAGCTACCTTCAGTCTATCTCAAATCAGCTTAACCTTCTCTTCTGACTATTTAATCAAATCCGGTCCAAACAACTGACGGTCTCCAACTTCAACCCACATCAACGGTGTTCTGCACCTCCTTCCATACAAGGCTTCGAAAGGTTCCATCTTCAAACTGGCTTGGTAGCTGTTGTTGTATGAGAACTTCGCGTAGGCAAATTATCATCCCAACTAGATCCATAATCTTGCGCACAAGCTCTCAACATGTCCTCCAAAATCTGATTGACTCTCTCGGTCTGTCCATCTGTCTGCGGATGAAAAGTTGTACTGAACTCTAGCCTGGTACCAAAGTCTGGTGCAGCTGGTGCCAAAACTTTGAAGTAAACTGTGTTCCTCTATATGATACAGTAGTCCTCGGAACTCGATGCAAACATACGATCCTGGTCATGTATATCTTGGCCAACTTCGCATTGGTATAGGTGGTTTTCACTGGGATAAAGTGAGGCACTTTGGTCAAGCGATCCACTACTACCCAGATAGAATCGTATCCCGATCTACTCCTGGGTAATCCGGTGATAAAATCCATGCCAAGCTTATCCCACTTCCATTCGGGTATCGGCATAGGCTGCAGTAATCCTGCTGGCTTGTGATATTCTGCCTTCACTCTCTGACATACATCACATGCGACTACGTACTTAGCAATGTCCTTCTTCATACCCGTCCACCAGAAACGCTCCTTCAAATCCAAATACATCTTGGTGTTTCTGGGGTGTATCGAGTATGGCGAGTCGTGAGCCCCCTGAAGTATCAACTTCCTGATCTCCGCATTATTGGGCACGTAAACACGGTCCTCAAACCACAAGGTGTCGTGCTCGTCCTCACGAACACCTTTGGCTTTTCCTTCACTCAGCTTCTCCTTTATTTCAGCAATTTCCTTGTCATCCTTCTGAGCTTCACGAATCTTTCCCAACAATGTAGATTGAACTTCCATCGCTACAACAAAACCTCTAGGAACAATCTCCAAACAGAGTTCCCTGAGATCGTCGGCTAACTCCTTTGGCAAACCTCCTGTTACTAAGGTATTAGCGTAACTCTTCCGGCTCAAAGCGTCTGCTACCGCATTGGCCTTTCCTGGATGATAGTGCAGCTTCATATCATAATCCTTTATAATCTCCAACCATCTCCTCTGCCCGAGATTCAGTTCCTTCTGTGTGAAAATGTACTTCAAACTCTTATGATCCGTGTACACATCACAATGGTTCCCAATAAGAAAATGTCTCCAGGTTTTGAGTGCATGCACTACGGCTGCTAACTCCAAATCATGCATGGCATAATTTAATTCATGCGGTCGAAGCTGTCGTGAGACATACGAAACAACTCTTCCGTCTTGCATAAGTACACTTCCAAGTCCTAAGCGAGACGCGTCGCAATACACTTGGAAATCCTTACGTATATCTGGCAGAATCAACACTGTGGCTGTAGTCAAACGTTTCTTCAACTCCTGAAAACTTGCCTCACATTCTTTAGTCCAATGGAACTTGGTGTCCTTCTTCAACAATGTCGTCATAGGCTTCGCAATCTTGGAGAAATTCTCAATAAATCTACGATAGTATCCCGTGAGTCCTAGAAAATTGCGGATCTCTCCAACTGAGGTGGGTGCCAATCACTCACTGACTGACTGAACCTTAGTAGGGTCTACTGTTATACCTTCTCCTGATATAACATGTCCAAGGAATCCAACTTCCTTCAACCAAAACTCACATTTGCTGAACTTGGCGTATAACTGATGTTCCCTGAACTTCTCGAGAACTAAACGCAAATGCTCCTTATGCTCCTCTTCATTCTTCGAGTATACCAAGATATCATCAATGAACACCACGACAAACTTATCCAAGAACTCCATAAATACTTTGTTCATCATGCACATGAAATAGGCAGGGGCATTAGTCAGTCCAAATGACATAACCGTATACTCATTTAACCCGTACCGTGTGGTGAAAGCTGTGTTAGGTATATCCTGTTCTCGAATCTTCAGCTGGTGGTATCTTGATCGTAAATCGATCTTGGAAAATACTTTAGCTCCTTGCAACTAATGAAGCAAATCATTGATCATCGGCAGTGGGTACTTGTTCTTGATCATCACTTCATTCAATGCGCGATAATCAACAACCATTCTCAGAGATTTATCCTTCTTCTCAACCAAGAGCACTGGGGCTCCCCATGGTGATGAACTTCGTCGAATGTAACCTTTCTCCAATAACTCCTTGATCTGCTTCTTAATCTCCTCCAGATAATTCACGAGCATCCGGTATGGCCTCTTCGATATCGGTCCAGTGCCTGGCAACAGCTCTATCAAAAACTCAATATCACGATCTGGCGGTATGCCTGGTAATTCCTCTGGAAATACATCTGGGTAATCCTTCACTACGGGCACTTCTTCCTGAACAACTCCCGTGAGGGAATTTACGTGAGTACTCTGATACATCTTTGTCGTGTCTACTTTTCCAAACACTTTTGCCCTTGTTTTGGACTCTAACTCGCATGATTTGAATGGAACTAACCCGGACTGACGCTGTTTTCAGCAGAATTGCCATGGTGTTATTTTTGTGCAGAAATAAAAGTTCTCAGAATGACCTGAAAATCAATGGAGAATTATTTTGGAATATATAATAAATATTGGAAGGAAGATCCACGTCAGGGGGTGCCCCACCTGTCCACGAGGGTGGGGGCGCGCCTGCCCCCCTGGGCGCGCCCCCTGCCTCGTAGGCCCCATGACGCTCCACCGACCTCAACTTGGACTCCATATATTCATTTTCAGGGAGAAAAAAACCAGGGAGAAGGATTCATCGCGTTTTACGATACGGAGCCACCGCCAAGCCCTAAACTCTCTTGGGAGGGCTGATCTGGAGTCCGTTCGGGGCTCCGGAGAGGGGAATCTGTCGCCATCGTCATCATCAACCATCCTCCATCACCAATTTCATGATGCTCACCGCCGTGAGTGAGTAATTCCATCATAGGCTTGCTAGACGGTGAAGGGTTGGATGAGATTTATCATGTAATCGAGTTAGTTTTGTTAGGGTTTGATCCCTAGTATCCAATATGTTCAGAGATTGATGTTGCTATGACTTTGCTATGCTTAATGCTTGTAACTAGGGCCCGAGTGCCATGATGTCAGATGTGAACCTATTATGTTTTCATCAATATATGAGAGCTCTTGATCCTATCTTGCAAGTCTATAGTCACCTATTATGTGTTATGATCTGTTAACCCCGAAGTGACAATAATCGGGATACTTACCGGTGATGACCGTAGTTTGAGGAGTTCATGTATTCGCTATGTGTTAATGCTTTGTTCCGGTACTCTATTAAAAGGAGGCCTTAATATCCCTTAGTTTCCAATAGGACCCCGCTACCACGGGAGGGTAGGACAAAAGATGGCATGCAAGTTCTTTTCCATAAGCACGTATGACTATATTCGGAATACATGCCTACATTACATTGATGAATTGGAGCTAGTTCTATGTCACCCTAGGTTATGATTGTTACATGATGAACCGCATCCGGCATAATTCTCCATCACATATCCATTTCCTACGAGCTTTTCATATATTGGTCTTCGCTTATTTACTTTTCCGTTGCTATTGTTATCATCACTACAAAATACCAAAAATATTACTTTTGCTACTGTTACCTTTTACCACCATTACCACTACTATCATATTACTTTTCTACTAAACACTTCAGTGCAGATATTAAGTTTCAGGTGTGGTTGAATTGACAACTCAGCTGCTAATACTTGAGAATATTCTTTGGCTCCCCTTGTGTCGAATCAATAAATTTGGGTTGAATACTCTACCCTTGAAAACTGTTGCGATCCCCTATACTTGTGGGTTATCAAGACTATTTTCTGGTGCCGTTGCCGCGGAGCATAGCTCTATTCTTTGAGTCACTTGGGATTTATATCTGCTTATCACTATGAAGAACTTGAAAGACGCTAACACAAAATTTATCCCTCAACTACGAGGGGAGGTAAGGAACTGCCATCTAGCTCTGCACTTGATTGACCTCCTATTTTGAGTAAGCTTGTGACACCTATACCCGCTTCTGCTATCAATTCTGATATGTCGCATGTTATTGATGATGCCACTTCTGCTATGCATGATACTTATGATGAAACTACTTCTATGCTTGATACTACTGTGCCACTTGGTGAATTTCTTGATGAACAACTTGCTAGGGCTAGAGAGAATGAAATTATTGAAACTGATAATATTGATGAAAGTGATGATGAAGACTCTCCCCCTAGATACGAATTACCTGTTGTGATTGAGGGCTATGTTATGGATGAAGAAACTGCTAGAGACTTTCTTGCTTGCAATGATAGGAGTGATCTTAAGAAATTATTAGCTAAGCTGAAACAAAAAAATCTGAATGCTAGAATGAAATATGATCCTGCTTATGCTACTTCACCTATCTTTGTTACTGATAAGGATTATGACTTGTCTGTTGATCCTGAGATAATTACTTTAGTTGAATCTGATCCTTTTTGTTGCTATGAATCTGAAACTGCTGTGGCACATCTTACTAAATTAAATGGTATAGCCACCCTGTTCACTGATGATGAGAAAACTCACTATTATTATATCCTTAAGATATTTCCGTTCTCATTAAAGGGTTATGCTAAGATATGGTTTAATTCTCTTGATCCTGGTTGTGTGCGTAGTCCTAGGATATGATTTATTACTTCTCTACTAAATATTTCCCCGCTCATAAGAAACAAGCTGCTTTAAGGGAAATATATAATTTTGTGCAAATTGAAGAAGAGAGTCTCCCACAAGCTTGGGGGAGGCTTCTCCAATTACTTAATTCTTTGCCTGATCATCCTCTTAAGAAAAATGAAATGCTTGATATCTTTTATAATGGAATAACCGATGCTTCCAGAGACCACCTGGATAGTTGTGTTGGTTGTGTTTTCAGGGAAAGAACACCAGATGAAGCTGAAATTTTATTGAATAATATGTTGACTAATGAAAATAATTGGACACTTCCTGATCCAATTCCTGAACCAACTCCTAAGCCAACTCCGAAGAAAAGGGGTATTCTATTTCTCAGTCCTGAAGATATGCAAGAGGCAAAGAAATCTATGAAGGAAAAAGGTATTAAAGCTGAAGATGTTAAGAATTTACCTCCTATTGAAGAAATACATGGTCTTAATTTACCGCCTGTTGAAGAAATACATGGTCTTGATAACCTGACATAGGTAGTAAAGGTAAATTCTCTCTATAGATATGATAAAGCTGAAATCCCATTTACTAAGTTTGCTAGCCCATGCTTGGATGAGTTTGATGACTTTATGGTTAAACAAGAAAACTTCAATGCTTATTTTGGTAGAGAATTAAAACGCAATGTTGATATGCTTGAACACTTGGGTGATTATATGGCTAATGTTAAAGGTGAACTTAAACTTATTAGTAAACATGCTTCTATGGTTGCCACTCAAGTAGAACAAGTACTTAAAGCTCAGAATGACTTGCTCAATGAATTAAATAGTAAGAAAAATGATAATGTTGTTAGAGTTATGACTAGAGGTGGTAAAATGACTCAGGAACCTTTGTATCCTGAGGGCCATCCTAAGAGAATTAAGCAAGATTCTCACAGAAATATTATTGATGCACCTAGTCCTTCTAAGAGGAAGAAAAAGAAAAGTGATAGGACTTTGCATGCTTCTAGTGAACCTGTTATTGACACACCTAAGAATCCTAATGATATTTCTATTTCTGATGCTGAAACACAATCTGGTAATGAACATGAACCTAGTAATAATGTTAATGATGATGTTCATATTGATGCTCAACCTAGTAATGACAATGAAGTACAGACTGAACCTGCTGTTGATCTTGATAACCCACAATCAAAGAATCAACGTTATGATAAGAAAGACATTGTTGCTTGGAAGCACGGTAAGGAAAGAGAACCATGGGTTCATAAACCCATGCCTTTTCCTCCTAAACCATCCAAGGCAAAGGATGATGAGGATTTTGTGCGCTTTGCTGAAATGATTAGACCTATTTTCTTGCGTATGCGTTTGACTGATATGCTCAAAATGAATCATTATGCTAAGTATATGAAAGAAATTGTTACAAATAAAAGAAAGATACTGGAAGCTGAAATTTCCACCATGCTTGCTAATTATACTTTTAAGGGTGGAATACCAAAGAAACTAGGAGATCCAGGAGTACCAACTATACCATGCTCCATTAAAAGAAACTATGTTAAAACTGCTTTATGTGATCTTGGAGCCGGTGTTAGTGTTATGCCACTCTCTTTATATCGTAGACTTGATTTGAATAAGTTGACACCTACTAAAATATCTTTGCAAATGGCTGATAAATCAACTGCTATACCTGTCGGTATTTGTGAGGATGTGCCTGTTGTGGTTGCAAACGTTACTATTTTAACGGACTTTGTTATTCTTGATATTCCCGAGGATGATAGTATGTCTATTATTCTTGGAAGATACTTTTTGAATACTGCAGGGGCTGTTATGGATTGCACCAAAGGCAATGTCACTTTTCATGTTAATGGTAATGAGCATACGGTACACTTTCCGAGGAAACAACCTCAAGTCCATAGTATCAATTCTATTGGAAAAATTTCAACTATTACTATTGGAGGTTTTGAATTTCCTCTTCCTACTGTCAAGAAGAAATATGATATTCTTATTGTTGGGGACATGCATATCCCCATTGAGGTAACCTAGTATTATTCGAAAATTCTCCGGTTCGATGTTATTCGGAATGAGTTTGTTAACAAGACCTGATCAACCTTATTAGTGGATTCCTTTTGATGAGCATGAGATGGACGAATTTAGAAAACACAACTCTCTGTACCCTCTTTTTACTTTCTGTTATTTATATTAAATAAAGCAAAAATAGTAATTTCTATCTGTTTTTTGAATTATCAATGCAATAAAAAATACCCTGAAAATAAAAGTTCTCCAAGTGCCCTGAAAATTAAATATGTTTTTTCTAGAATATTTTAGAATATCTGGCACTGAGAACACAGCAGGGGGAGCAAGCACCTGGACACGAGGGTGGAGGGCGCGCCCTACCCCCTGGGCGTGCCCCCTGCCTCGTGGGCCCACGGTGGCTCCCCTCCACTCATTCCAACTACCACACACTCCTTCTTCCTCCCACAAACACCACTAACCAGCTCAAACCCAAGTCCAAGCTCATTTTTCTGCCATTTTCGATCTCCTTACTCTCTCACAAAACTGCTTTGGGGGATTGTTCCTTGGTATGTGACTCCTCCAATGGTCCAATTAGTTTTTGTTCTAGTGCTTTATTCATTGCATATTTTTGCTGCTTAGGTGACCCTGTTCTTGAGCTTGCATGTCAAATTTATGTGGTCAAAAGTAGTTTTGATGCATGATATTGCCTCTAGGCACTTGTAAGAGTAGTTGCTATCAATTTTGTTGAGTTTGGTTCACTTTTATTTTGAAGTTACTAAAAATTTCTGAAATTTTCAGAAAAGATGAAGAGATTTTTGAGGGGCTCATCGAGCCGAAGCTCGAAGGATAAGCAAAGTGAGGAGGATAAGAGGCCGAAATATAATCTCCCTCACATCGCGGAAGTTCGGCCGTGTGAATGGCCTTGTGATAATTTCTTGAGAGCAGCCGGGATTTATGATGATTTCTATGAATTGGCTGAGAATGCAGGCCTCAACGCCTTCCTCCACGACCAATGCGAACAATATCTCTTACTCACCAATATCTTTGTGCAAAACTTTCATTTCCATGCTAGTAGCTCACCACCTACGGTGGAATTTTATTTATATGATGAGCATAAGGAGATGTCACTTCATGATTTTTGTCGGGTTTGTTTGATCCCTTTTGAGGGAAGCGTAGAGGAACCACATCATGATGATGTGGATGGGTTTATTGATACCATTAATGTAGGGGAAACGAGGAAGGTTTCCAACGCACGAATTACTAGCATACACTTTCCTGTTCTACGTTACTTTGCTATATTTGCTAGTAGATGCTTAATTGGGCGCAAAAACTGTGGAAACCTAAGTGCCCCTGATATTGTTATTTTGTGCCATGCCTTATTTCGTGATGACACATTCAGCATGGGCGCTATTATTGCAAAGCGGTTAAATCTTAACCATACTAAGGGCCTCGTCCTTGGAGGCATCTTCGCCTCGTGCCTCGCTGCACATTTTAACATACCTATTAGGCATTATGAGAAGGAAGAAAAGTTGTTGCCTCCTGTTTATTTAGATTATAAGAATATGGTAGCACATGATTTTTTTTGTTAAGAATAGGGAAAAGGGGCTTAAGTACAAATTAATATTTGGTAAAAATCATCCCGAGACTATTACCTTGCCTGCTCCTTCCTTGTTTGATTTATCTACAGGCAAGTACCTTGTTCCTTTGGAGGCCATTCATGCCTACCGGAACCCTACAGAGCCAGAGCCGGAATCACAATTTGATCCTCCAAGACAGTCTGATCATCAGTGGGATCCGGAGGTCATTGCCAACCAGTGGCAATCCGAGGCTTCTTCACAGTACGACCCCAACTATTACTTTGGATATCCGCCAGGCCAGCCGTGGCCATAGACCAACTTAGGCCAAAAGCCTAAGCTTGGGGGAGTACGTATTTCTCACCGACATTACATTCACATTCACACACTCATTGCTAGTTGTTGGTGCTCATACTTTTTCATTGTATCATCCATGCTAGTTTATTTTCCTTTTTATGCTTTCTTCTTGTGTGTTTAATAAACCTTAAGAAAAACAAAAAAAAATAGTTGTAACTTTTAATCAG
This sequence comes from Triticum urartu, assembly GCF_003073215.2. Classification (NCBI taxonomy): domain Eukaryota; kingdom Viridiplantae; phylum Streptophyta; class Magnoliopsida; order Poales; family Poaceae; genus Triticum; species Triticum urartu. The sequence continues at coordinate 105,040,196 of NC_053025.1, read as the reverse complement.
TTTACTTTCCATGCTTGTGGTAGTAATTAAAAAGAAAACCCAAAAAGATTTCTCGTTCTTCTTTTGCTTGTTGGGAGCTTTCCCGTGTAAATAGTTTTATTTCTTTTCTTGTTCTTTGGGGGTCGATAGGAGAAGACCATAATGAAAATGTTAAGTGGCTCTTATATGCATTATCGATGATCTAACAAAGAGCCCATATTACCTTGTCTTCTCTCTTGAATTGAATGCTTGTAGATTCCAGCTTAGTCCAATGCACGTGCACTATTATTATTATCCACACTATTCGGTCGTGCAAGTGAAAGGCAATAATGATGTTTATATGATGAACTTATTGAGATGAGAAAAGCTGGTATGAACTCGACCTCTCTTGTTTTTGTAAATATGATTAGTTCATCGTTTTTGATTCAACCTATTATGAATAAACATGCTTGCAATGACAATTAGAGATTATAGCTGCTTATGCCATGCTTCATTATCTAGGAGCTTATAATGGTTTACCTTGCATGCCAACATGCTATTAAAATGGTTGTGATGTGGTATGATAGGGTGGTATCCTCTTTTGAATGATTCGAGTGGCTTGACTTGGCACATGTTCACGCATGTAGTTGAAACAAAATCAACATAGCCTCTATGATATTTATGTTCATGGTGTATTATATCCTACTCATGCTTGCATTCAGTGTTGATTAATTTTAATGCATGTTCATGACTGTTGTCGCTCTCTAGCTGGTCGCTTCCCAGTCTTCTGCTAGCCTTCACCTGTACTAAGCGGGAATACTGGTTGTGCATCCAATTCCATAAACCCCAAAGTTATTCCATATGAGTCCACCAAACCTACCTATATACGGTAACTACCTGCCATTCCAAGTAAATTTGTATGTGCCAAACTCTAAAACTTCAAATCAATATCCTGTTTTGTATGCTCGAATAGCTCATGTATCAACTAGGGATGTCCGTATCTTCACTGTTAGGCGGGTTATTCTCAAGAGGAGTGGACTCCGCTCCTCACTCACGAGAAAATGGCTGGTCACTGGGATGCCCAGTCCCATGCTTTATGCAAATCAAATCAAAATAATTGCAAACAAAACTCCTCCGGAACTCTTGTTAGTTGGAGGCACTCGTTGTTTCGAGCAAGCCATGAATGATGCTTGTTGGTGGAGGGGGAGTATAAACTTTACCATTCTGTTTGGGAACCGCCTATAATGTGTGTAGCATGGAAGATATCGCCATCTCTTGGTTGTTATGTTGACAATGAAAGTATACCGCTCAAAACATTATTCACCTCTATTTCAAAACCGAGCTCTGGCACCTCTACGAATCCCTGCTTCCCTCTGTGAAGGGCCTATCTATTTACTTTTATGTTGAGTCATCATCCTCTTATTAAAAAGCACCAGTTGGAGAGCACCGCTGTCATTTGCATCCATTACTGTTAGTTTACATTGAGTATGACTTGACTGGATCTCTTTTACCATGAATTACAATGGCTAGTCAGTCCTTGATCTTTAAAAGTGCTCTGCATTTATGTTTTGTGGTCTCAGAAAGGGCTAGCGAGATACCATCTTGTTATATCATATCATGATTGTTTTAAGAAAGTGTTGTCATCCGAGATTTATTATTATTGCTCGCTAGTTGATTATGCCATTGATATGAGTAAACGTGAGACCTAAATGTTATTGTGAATATGGTTAGTTCATAATCTTTGCTGAAAACTTGAATGCTGGCTTTACATATTTATAACAACAAGAGCAAACAGAGTTTCTAAAAGTTTTTCTTTATCACTTTCAGCTTATCAACTGAATTTCTTGAGGACAAGCAAAGGTTTAAGCTTGGGGGAGTTGATACGTCTCCGTCGTATCTACTTCTCCAAACACTTTTGCCCTTGTTTTGGACTCTAACTTGCATGATTTGAATGGAACTAACCCAGACTGACGCTATTTTCAGCAGAATTGCCATGGTGTTATTTTTGTCCAGAAATAAAAGTTCTCGGAATGACCTGAAAATCAACGAAGAATTATTTTGGAATATATAATAAATATTGGAAGGAAGATCCACGTCAGGGGGTGCCCCACCTGTCCACGAGGGTGGGGGGCATGCCTGCCCCCTGGGCGCGCCCCCTGCCTCGTGGGCCCCCTGACGCTCCACCGACCTCAACCTGGACTCCATATATTCACTTTCGGGGAAAGAAAAACCAGGGAGAAGGATTCATCACATTCTACGATGCGGAGCCGCCACCAAGCCCTAAACTCTCTCGGGAGGGCTGATCTGGAGTCCGTTCGGGGCTCCAGAGAGGCGAATCCGTCGCCATCGCCATCATCAACCATCCTCCATCACCAATTTCATGATGCTCACTGCCGTGCGTGAGTAATTCCATCATAGGCTTGCTGGACGGTGATGGGTTGGATGAGATTTATCATGCAATCGAGTTAGTTTTGTTAGGGTTTGATCCCTAGTATCCACTATGTTCTGAGATTGATGTTGCTATGACTTTGCTATGCTTAATGCTTGTCACTAGGGCCCGAGTGCCATTATTTCATATCTGAACCTATTATGTTTTCATCAATATATGAGAGTTCTTGATCCTATCTTGCAAGTCAATAGTCACCTATTATGTGTTATGATCCGTTAACCCCGAAGTGACAATAATCAGGATACTTACCGGTGATGACCGTAGTTTGAGGAGTTCATGTATTCACTATGTTTTAATGCTTTGTTCCGGTACTCTATTAAAAGGAGGCCTTAATATCCCTTAGTTTCCAATAAGACCCCGCTGCCAGGGGAGGGTAGGACAAAATATGGCATGCATGTTCTTTTCCATAAGCACGTATGACTATATTCGGAATACATGCCTACATTACATTGATGAACTGGAGCTAGTTCTGTGTCACCCTAGGTTATGACTGTTACATGATGAACCGCATCCGGCATAATTCTCCATCACCGATCCATTGCCTACGAGCTTTCCATATATTGTTCTTCGCTTATCTACTTTTCCGTTGCTATTGTAATCATCACTACAAAATATCAAAAATATTACTTTTGCTACTGTTACCTTTTACCACCTCTACCACTACTATCATATTACTTTGCTACTAAACACTTTGCTGCATATATTAAGTTTCAGGTGTGGTTGAATTGACAACTCAGCTGCTAATACTTGAGAATATTCTTTGGCTCCCCTTGTGTCGAATGAATAAATTTGGGCTGAATACTCTACCCTCGAAAACTGTTGCGATCCCCTATACTTGTGGGTTATCAAGACTATTTTCTGGCGCCATTGCTGTGGAGCATAGCTCTATTCTTTGAGTCACTTGGGATTTATATCTGCTTATCACCATGAAGAACTTGAAAGACGCTAAGACAAAAATTTATCCCTCAACTACGAGGGGAGGTAAGGAACTGCCATCTAGCTCTGCACTTGATTCACCTTCTGTTTTGAGTAAGCTTGCGACACCTATACCTGCTTCTGCTATTAATTCTGATATGTCACATGTTATTGATGATGCCACTTCTGCTATGCATGATACTTATGATGAAACTACTTCTATGCTTGATACTACTATGTCACTTGGTGAATTTCTTGATGAACAACTTTCTAGGGCTAGAGAGAATGAAATTATTGAAACTGATAATATTGATGAAAGTGATGATGAAGACTCTCCCCCTAGATATGAATTACTTGTTGTGCCCGAGGGCTATGTTATGGAAGAAGAAACTGCTAGAGACTTTCTTGCTTGCAATGATAGGAGTGATCTTAATAAATTATTAGCTAAGCTAAAACAAAAAAAAAACTTTGAATGCTAGAATGAAATATGATCCTGCTTATGCTACTTTACCTATCTTTGTTACTGATAAGGATTATGATTTGTCTGTTGATCCTAATATAATTACTTTAGTTGAATCTGATCCTTTCTATGGCTATGAATCTGAAACTGTTGTGGCACATCTTACTAAATTAAATGGTATAGCCACCCTGTTCACTAATGATGTGAAATCTCGCTATTATTTTTATCCTTAAGATATTTCCGTTCTCATGAAAGGGTGATGTTAAGATATGGTTTAATTATCTTGATCCTGGTTGTGTGCATAGTCCCTAGGATATGATTTATTACTTCTTTGCTAAATATTTCCCCGCTCATAAGAAACAAGATGCTTTAAGGGAAATATATAATTTTGTGCAAATTGAAGAAGAGAGTCTCCCGCAAGCTTGGGGGGCTTCTCCAATTACTTAATGCTTTTCCTGATCATCCTCTTAAGAAAAATGAAATACTTGATATCTTTTATAATGGACTAACCGGTGCTTCCAGAGACCACCTGGATAGTTATGCTGGTTGTGTTTTCAGGGAAAGAACGCCAGATGAAGCTGAAATTTTATTGAATAATATGTTGACTAATGAAAATAATTGGACACTTCCTGATCCAATTCCTGAACCAACTCCTAAGCCAACTCCGAAGAAAAGGGGTATCCTATTTCTCAGTCCTGAAGATATGCAAGAGGCAAAGAAATCTATGAAGGAAAAAGGTATTAAAGCTGAAGATGTTAAGAATTTACCTCCTATTGAAGAAATACATGGTCTTAATTTACCGCCTGTTGAAGAAATACATGGTCTTGGTAACCCGACACAGGTAGTAAACGTACATTCTCTCTATAGATATGATAAAGCTGAAATCCCATTTACTAAGTTTGCTAGCCCATGCTTGGATGAGTTTGATGACTTTATGGTTAAACAAGAAAACTTCAATGCTTATTTTGGTAGAGAATTAAAATGCAATGCTGATATGCTTGAACACTTGGGTGATTATATGGCTAATGTTAAAGGTGAACTTAAACTTATTAGTAAACATGCTTCTATGGTTACCACTCAAGTAGAACAAGTACTTAAAGCTCAGAATGATTTCCTCAATGAATTAAATAGTAAGAAAAATGATAATGTTGTTAGGGTTATGACTAGAGGTGGTAAAATGACTCAGGAACCTTTGTATCCTGAGGGCCATCCTAAGAGAATTGAGCAAGATTCTCACAGAAATATTATTGATGCACCTAGTCCTTCTAAGAGGAAGAAAAAGAAAAGTGATAGGACTTTGCATGCTTCTAGTGAACCTGTTATTGACACACCTAAGAATCCTAATGATATTTCTATTTCTGATGCTGAAACACAATCTGGTAATGAACATGAACCTAGTAATAATGTTAATGATGATGTTCATATTGATGCTCAACCTAGTAATGACAATGAAGTAGAGATTGAACCTGCTGTTGATCTTGATAACCCACATTCAAAGAATCAACGTTATGATAAGAAAGACTTTGTTGCTAGGAAGCACGATAAGGAAAGAGAACCGTGGGTTCAGAAACCCATGCCTCTTCCTCCTAGACCATCCAAGAAAAAGGATGATGAGGATTTTGAGCGCTTTGCTGAAATGATTAGACCTATTTTCTTGCGTATGCATTTGACTGATATGCTCAAAATGAATCCTTATGCTAAGTGTATGAAAGAAATTGTTACAAATAAAAGAAAGATACCGGAAGCTGAAATTTCCACCATGCTTGCTAATTATACTTTTAAGGGTGGAATACCAAAGAAACTAGGAGATCCAGGAATACCAACTATACCATGCTCCATTAAAAGAAACTATGTTAAAACTGCTTTATGTGATCTTGGAGCCGGTGTTAGTGTTATGCCACTCTCTTTATATCGTAGACTTGATTTGAATAAGTTGACACCTACAGAAATATCTTTGCAAATGGCTGATAAATCAACTGCTATACCTGTCGGTATTTGTGAGGATGTGCCTGTTGTGGTTGCAAATGTTACTATTTTAACGGACTTTGTTATTCTTGATATTCCCGAGGACGATAGTATGTCTATTATTCTTGGAAGACCCTTTTTGAATACTGTAGGGGCTGTTATTGATTGCACCAAAGGCAATGTCACTTTTCATGTTAATGGTAATGAGCATATGGTACACTTTCCGAGGAAACAACCTCAAGTCCATAGTATCAATTCTATTGGAAAAATTTCAACTATTACTATTGGAGGTTTTGAATTTCCTCTTCCTACTCAAGAAGAAATATGATATTCTTGTTGTTGGGGACATGCATATCCCCGTTGACGTAACCTAGTTTTATTCGAAAATTCTCCGCTTCGATGTTATTCGGAATGAGTTTTTTAACAACACCTAATCAACCTTGTTGGTGGATTCCTTTTGATGAGCATGAGATGGATGGATTTAGAAAACACAACTCTCTGTATCCTATTTTTACTTTCTGATATTTATATTAAATAAAGCAAAATAGTAATTTCTGTCTATTTTCTGAATTATCAATGCAATGAAAAATACCCTGAAAATAAAAGTTCTCCAAATGCCCTGAAAATTAAATATGTTTTTTCTAGAATATTTTAGAATATATGGCACTGAGAACACAACAGGGGAGCAAGCACCTGGCCACGAGGCTGGAGGGTGCGCCCTACCCCCTGGGCGCGCCCCCTGCCTCGTGGGCCCATGGTGGCTCCCCTCCACTCATTCCAACTACCACACACTCCTTCTTCCTCCCACAAACACCACTAACCAGCTCAAACCCGAGTCCAAGCTCATTTTGCTGCCATTTTCGATCTCCTTGCTCAAAGCACCTCTCACAAAACTGCTTTGGGGGATTGTTCCTTGGTATGTGACTCCTCCAATGGTCCAATTAGTTTTTGTTCTAGTGCTTTATTCATTGCATATTTTTGCTGCTTAGGTGACCCCGTTCTTGAGCTTGCATGTCAAATTTATGTGGTCAAAAGTAGTTTTGATGCATGATATTGCCTCTAGGAACTTGTAGGAGTAGTTGCAATCAATTTTGTTGAGTTTGGTTCACTTTTATTTTGAAGTTACTAAAATTTTCTGAAATTTTCAGAAAAAGATGAAGAGATTTTTGAGGGGCTCATCGAGCCGAAGCTCGAAGGATAAGCAAAGTGAGGAGGATAAGAGGCCCAAATATAATCTCCCTCGCACCGCGGAAGTTTGGCCGTGTGAATGGCCTTGTGATAATTTCTTGAGAGCAGCCGGTATTTATGATGATTTCTATGAATTGGCTGAGAATGCAGGCCTCGATGCCTTCCTCCACGACCAACGCGAACAATATCTCTTACTCACCAATATCTTTGTGCAAAACTTTCATGTCCATGCTAGTAGCTCACCACCTACGGTGGAATTTTATTTATATGATGAGCATAAGGAGATGTCACTTCATGATTTTTGTCGGGTTTGTTTGATCCCTTTCGAGGGAAGCGTAGAGGAACCACATCATGACGATGTGGATGGGTTTATTGATACCATTACTGTAGGGGAAACGAGGAAGGTTTCCGACGCACGAATTACTAGCGTACACTTTCCTGTTCTACATTACTTTGCTATATTTGCTAGTAGATGCTTAATTGGGCGCGGAAACTGTGGAAACCTAAGTGCCCCTGATATTGTTATTTTGTGCCATGCCTTATTTCGTGACAACACATTCAGCATGGGCGCTATTATTGCAAAGCGGTTAAATCTTAACCGTACTAAGGGCCTCGTCCTTGGAGGCATCTTCGCCTCGCGCCTCGCTGCACATTTTAACATACCTATTAGGCATTATGAGAAGGAAGAAAAGTTTCTACCTCCTGTTTATTTAGATTATAAGAGTATGGTAGCACATGATTTTATTGTTAAGAATAGGGAAAAGGAGCTTAAGTACAAATTAATATTTGGTAAAAATCATCCTGAGACTATTACCTTACCTGGTACTTCCTTGTTTGATTTATCTGCAGGCAAGTACCTTGTTCCTTTGGAGGCCATTCTTGCCTACCGGAACCCTACAGAGCCAGAGCCGGAATCACAATTTGATCCTCCACGACAGTTTGATTATCAGTGGGATCCGGTGATGATTGCCAACCAGTGGCAATCCGAGGCTTCTTCACAGTACAACCCCAACTATTACTTTGGATATCCGCCAGGCCAGCCGTGGCCATAGACCAACTTAGGCCAAAAGCCTAAGCTTGGGGGAGTACGTATTTCTCACCGACATTACATTCACGTTCACACACTCATTGCTAGTTGTCGGTGCTCATACTTTTTCATTGTATCATCCATGCTAGTTTATTTTACTTTTTATGCTTTCTTCTTGTGTGTTTAATAAACCTTAAGAAAAAAATTAGTTGTAACTTTTAATCAGTTTACTTTCCATGCTTGTAGTAGTAATTAAAAATAAAACCCAAAAAGATTTCTCGTTCTTCTTTTGCTTGTTGGGAGCTTTCCCGTGTAAATAGTTTTATTTCTTTTATTGTTCTTTGGGGGTCGATAGGAGAAGACCATAATGAAAATGTTAAGTGGCTCTTATATGCATTATCGTTGATCTGACAAAGAGCCCATATTACCTTGTCTTCTCTCTTGAATTGAATGCTTGTAGATTCCAGCTTAGTCCAATGCACATGCACTATTATTACTATCGACACTATTCAGTCGTGCAAGTGAAAGGCAATAATGATGTTTATATGATGAACTTATTGAGATGAGAAAAGTTGGTATGAACTCGACCTCTCTTGTTTTTGTAAATATGACAACATAGCCTCTACGATATTTATGTTCATGGTGTATTATATCCTACTCATGCTTGCATTCGGTGTTGATTATTTTTAATGCATGTTCATGACTGTTGTCGCTCTCTAGCTGGTCGCTTCCCAGTCTTCTGCTAGCCTTCACCTATACTAAGCGGGAATACTGGTTGTGCATTCAATTCCATAAACCCCAAAGTTATTCCATATGAGTCCACCATACCTACCTATATACGGTATCTACCTGCCGTTCCAAGTAAATTTGTATGTGCCAAACTCTAAACCTTCAAAAATTATCCTGTTTTGTATGCTCGAATAGCTCATGTATCAACTAGGGATGTCTGTATCTTCCATGTTAGGCGGGTTATTCTCAAGAGTGGACTCCGCTCCTCACTCACGAGAAAATGGCTAGTCACCGGGATGCCCAGTCCCATACTTTATGCAAATCAAAATAATTGCAACCAAAACTCCCCCGGGACTCTTGTTAGTTGGAGGCACTCATTGTTTCGAGCAAACCATGGATTGATGCTTGTTGGTGGAGGGGGAGTATAAACTTTACCATTCTGTTTGGGAACCGCCTATAATGTGTGTAGCACGGAAGATATCGCCATGTATTGGTTGTTATGTTGACAATGAAAGTATACCGCTCAAAATATTATTCATATCTATTTCAAAACCGAGCTCTGGCACCTCTACAAATCCGTGCTTCCCTCTGCGAAGGGCCTATCTATTTACTATTATGTTGAGTCATCATCCTCTTATTAAAAAGCACCAGTTGGAGAGCACCGCTGTCATTTGCATCCATTACTGTTAGTTTACATTGAGTATGACTTGACTGGATCTCTTTTACCATGAATTACAATGTCTAGTCAGTCCTTGCTCTTTAAAAGTGCTCTGCATTTATGTTCTGCGGTCTCAGAAAGGGCTAGCGAGATACCATCTTGTTATATGATATCATGATTGTTTTGAGAAAGTGTTGTCATCTGAGATTTATTATTATTGCTCGCTAGTTGATTATGCCATTGATATGAGTAAACATGAGACCTAATTGTTATTGTGAATATGGTTAGTTCATAATCTTTGCTGAAAACTTGAATGCTGGCTTTACATATTTACAACAACAAGAGCAAACAGAGTTTCTAAAAGTTTTTCTTTATCACTTTCAGTTTATCAACTGAATTGCTTGAGGACAAGCAAAGGTTTAAGCTTGGGGGAGTTGATACGTCTTCGTCGTATCTACTTCTCCAAACACTTTTGCCCTTGTTTTGGACTCTAACTTGCATGATTTGAATGGAACTAACCCGGACTGACGATGTTTTCAGCAGAATTGCCATGGTGTTATTTTTTGTGCAGAAATAAAAGTTCTCGGAATGACCTGAAATTCAACGGAGAATTATTTTGGAATATATAATAAATATTGAAAGGAAGATCCACGTCAGGGGGTGCCCCACCTTTCCACGAGGGTGGGGGGGGCGCGCCTGCCCCCCTGGGCGCGCCCCCTGACGCTCCACCGACCTCAACCTGAACTCCATATATTCACTTTTGGGGAGAAAAAAACCAGGGAGAAGGATTCATCGCGTTTTACGATACGGAGCCGCCGCCAAGCCCTAAACTCTCTCGGGAGGGCTGATCTGGAGTCCGTTCGGGGCTCCGGAGAGGGGAATCCGTCGCCATCGTCATCATCAACCATCCTCCATCACCAATTTCATGATGCTCACCGTCGTGCATGAGTAATTCCATCGTAGGCTTGCTGGACGGTGATGGGTTGGATGAGATTTATCATGTAATCGAGTTAGTTTTGTTAGGGTTTGATCCCTAGTATCCACTATGTTCTGAGATTGATGTTGCTATGACTTTGCTATGCGTAATGCTTGTCACTAGGGCCTGAGTGCCATGATTTCAGATCTAAACCTATTACGTTTTCATCAATATATCAGAGTTCTTGATCCTATCTTGCAAGTCTATAGTCACCTATTATGTGTTATGATTCGTTAACCCCGAAGTGACAATAATCGGGATACTTACCGGTGATGATCGTAGTTTGAGGAGTTCATGTATTCACTATGTGTTAATGCTTTGTCCCGGTACTCTATTAAAAGGAGGCCTTAATATCCCTTAGTTTCCAATAGGACCCCGCTGCCACGGGAGGGTAGGACAAAAGATGGCATGCAAGTTCTTTTCCATAAGCACGTATGACTATATTCGGAATACATGCCTACATTACATTGATGAACTGGAGCTAGTTCTGTGTCACCCTAGGTTATGACTGTTACATGATGAACCGCATCCGGCATAATTATCCATCACCGGTCCATTGCCTATGAGCTTTCCATATATTGTTCTTCGCTTAATTACTTTTCCGTTGCTATTGTTATCATCACTACAAAATACCAAAAATATTACTTTTGCTACCATTACCTTTTACAACCATTAGCACTACTATCATATTACTTTCCTACTAAACACTTTGCTGCAGATATTAAGTTTCCGGTGTGGTTGAATTGACAACTCAACTGCTAATACTTGAGAATATTCTTTGGCTCCCCTTGTGTCGAATCAATAAATTTGGGTTGAATACTCTACCCTCGAAAACTGTTGCGATCCCCTATACTTTTGGGTTATCATACTCTTAGGAGCATGCCTGGATACATACTTAATCATTTTTCCCTCCGGGGTGGTGAGTAGAATTGACCTACTAGCACATGCAATGTTTCCTCCATACTTTGATAACCAATCCATTCCTAGTATCACATCCAATCCTTGTGACTCCAGAATTATAAGGTCTGAGGGGAAAACATGGCTACCAATGGTTAAGGGTAACCGATCGCACCATCGGCTGGCCATATACTCTGCACCGGGTGAGCTCACTAGCAAAGGTGTCCTAAGGGCTAGGGTGGGTAACTTAAACTTGTTCACAAATCCCCTTGAAATGTATGAATGTGATGCATAAGTATCAAAAGGAACGAGAGTGGTAAATGACTTAACCAAAAACTTACCGATAACTGCATCTGGCTGCTCCTCAACCTCCTCTATGCTCACGTGGTTCACTTGTCCCCTGCTGAAAGGGCTAGGCTTCTTCCCAGAGCTTCCATTGCCATTACCATTCTTTGCTTCAGAGCACTCATTGGAATAGTGTCCAGTCTACCCGCACATGAAACAAGTAATGTGACTCAGGTCCTTCTTGGCAGGCATTGATGGGTTAGAGCGGCTCTGATTGCTGCCTGCTCCATTCCCGTTTCCATTCTTGGGGCCACTGTGGTTATGCGAACTACCTCCATTGTGGGTATGGCCTCCATGGTTATGAATAAATTCTCCTGAGTTTGAGGTGAAACAAGGCTTCTGCTGAGCTCCAGAATTGTACTTTCCTTGTCCATACTTCCTCTTGCGGCTCTCAATCTGCTACTGCTTCCCTTCAATCATAAGAGCCTTGTCTACCAGCTCCTGATAGTTGTTAAATGTTACCACCATCAACTGCATTCTCATTGATACGTCCATTTTGCATCATGCTTTTATATCGATATTTATTGCATTATGGGCTGTTATTTCACATTATGTCACAATACTTATGGCTATTCTCTCTTATTTTACAAGGTTTACATAAGGAGGGAGAATTCCGACATCTGGAACTCTGGGCTGGAAAAGGAGCAAATATTAGAGACCTATTCTGCACAACTCCAAAAGTCCTGAAACTCCATGGAATACCTTATAATAAATAATGAAAAATCCTCGCAAAAGATGAAGACCAGGGGGCCCACACCCTGCTCACGAGGGTGGGGGGCGCCCCCCCCTACGGCGCGCCCCCTACCTCGTGGGCCCCCTGGTAGCTCTCCGATGACCATCTTCTCCTATATGAAGTCTTTCATCAAGAAAAAAAAATAAGAAGCAACCTTTCGGGACGAAACTCCGCCGCCATGAGGCGGAACCTTGGCGGATCCAATCTAGAGCTCCGGCAGAGCTGTTCTGCCGGGGAAACTTCCCTCCCGGAGGGGGAAATCATCTCCATCGTCATCACCAACGCTCCTCTCATCGGGAGAGGGCAATCTCCATCAACATCTTCATCAGCACCATCTCATCTCAAAACCCTAGTTCATCTATTGTATCCGATTCTTGTCTTCAAGTCCGGGATTGGTGCTAGTAGGTTGCTAGTGGTGTTAATTACTCCTTGTAGTTGATGCTAGTTGGTTTCATTGGTGGAAGATCATATGTTCAGATCCTTTATGCATATTAATACCCCTCTGATTATGAACATGTTTATGCTTTGTGAGTAGTTAGGTTTGTTCATGAGGACAAGGGAGAAGTCTTGCTATTAGTAGTCATGTGAATTTGGTATTCGTTCGATATTTTCATGAGATGCATGTTGTCTAGCCTCTAGTGGTGTTATGTGAACGTCGACTACATAACACTTCACCATTATTTGGGCCTAGAGGAAGGCATTGGGAAGTAATAAGTAGATGATGGGTTGCTAGAGTGACAGAAGCTTAAACCCTAGTTTATGCGTTGCTTCGTAAGGGGCTGATTTGGATCCATATGTTTCATGCTATGGTTAGGTTTACCTTAATACTTTTGTTGTAGTTGCGGATGCTTGCAATAGAGGTTAATCATAAGTGGGATGCTTGTTCAAGTAAGAACAGCACCCAAGCACCGATCCACCCACATGTCAAATTATCAAAGTACCGAACGCGAATCATATGAACATGATGAAAACTAGCTTGACGATATTCCCATGTGTCCTCGGGAGCGCTTTTCCTTATATAAGAATTTGTCCAGGCTTGTCCTTTGCTACAAAAAGGATTGGGCCACCTTGCTGCACTTTATTTACTTTTGTTACTTGTTGCTCGTTACAAATTATCTTATCACAAAACTATCTGTTACCACTTATTTCAGTACTTGCAAAGAATACCTTGCTGAAAACCGTTTATCATTTCCTTCTGCTCCTTGTTGGGTTCGACACTCTTACTTATCGAAAGGACTACGATAGATGCCCTATACTTGTGGGTCATCAAGACTCTTTTCTGGCGTCGTTGCCGGGGAGTGAAGCGCCTTTGGTAGGTGGAATTTGGTAAGGAAAAATTTATATAGTGTGCTGAAATTTACTGTCACTTGTTACTATGGAAAGTAATCCTCTAAGGGGCTTGTTCGGGGTATATTCACCCCGACCAGTAGAGCAAAGAGTTGCTCCTCAACCTACCGAACCTATTGAAAATGAATATGAAAATGAAATTCCTTATGAGTATCCTTCGGGCATGATAGAAAAACTGCTAGCTAATCCTTTTACAGGAGATGGAACAAAGCATCCTGATGAACACCTAATATATGTGGATGAAGTTTGTGGATTATTTAAGCTTGCAGGTATACCCGATGATGTTGCTAAGAAGAAGCTCTTCCCTTTATCTTTGAAGGGAGACGCATTTGTATGGTATAGGCTATGTGATGATACGAGATCATGGAATTATAGAAGATTGAAATTGGAATTTCATCAAAAGTATTACCCTATGCATCTTGTTCATCGTGATCATAGTTATATATATAATTTTTGGCCTCGCGAAGGAGAACGCATCGCTCAAGCTTGGGGGAGGCTTAAATCAATGTTATATTCATGCCCCAATCATGAGCTCTCAAGAGAAATGACTATTCAAATTTTTTATGCTCGGCTTTCTAAAAATAATCGCACCATGCTCGATACTTCTTGTGCTGGCTCTTTTATGATGAAGACTATTGAATTCAAATGGGATTTATTGGATAGAATTAAACGCAACTCTGAAGATTGGGACCTCGACAATGGTAAGGAGTCAGGTATGACACCTAAGTTTGATTGTGTTAAATCTTTTATGGATACCGATATTTTCCGTAAGTTTAGCACTAAATATGGACTTGATTCTGAGATAGTAGCTTCTTTCTGTGAATCTTTTGCTACTTATGTTGATCTCCCTAAGGAGAAGTGGTTTAAATATCATCCTCCCATAGAAGTAAAAGTAGTTGCACCTATTAAAGTTGAAGAAAAGACTATCACTTATAATGATCCTATTGTTCCTACTTCTTATGTTGAGAAACCACCTTTCCCTGTTAGAATAAAGGATCATGCTAAAGCTTCAACTGTAGTTCGTAAAAGCAATCTTAAAACATATACACCTCCTGAGCAAGTTAAAGTTGAACCTAATATTGCTATTGTTAAAGAGCTCTTGTCTGATAATATTGATGGGCATGTTATTCAGTTCTGCGGTGAAACTGCTAGAATTGCTAAACCTTGTGCTAAAGATAAATGTAGATCTGTGGTAGGCGTGCCTGTTATTTTTGTTAAAATAGGAGATCATTGTTATCATGGCTTATGTGATATGGGTGCTAGTGCTAGTGTTATACCTTATGACTTGTATAAAGAAATCAAGCATGAAATTGCACCTGCTGAGTTAGAAGATATTGATGTCACAATTAAACTTGCTAATAGAGATACTATTTCAGCAATGTGAATTGTTAGAGATGTTGAAGTCTTGTGTGGGAAAACTAAATATCCTGCTGATTTTCTTGTTCTTAGTTCCTCACAAGATAGCTTTTGTCCCATTATATTTGGTAGACCCTTCTTAAACAAGTTAATGCTAGGATAGACTGCGAAAAGAATGTTGTTACTATTGGCTTGGATGATATGACTCATGAATTTAATTTCTCTAAATTTAGTAAACAACACCGTGAAGAAGAATTGCCTAGTAAGGATGAAATTATTGGTCTTGCTTCTATTGCCGTACGTCCTAGTGATCCTTTAGAACAATATTTGCTAGACCATGAGAATGATATGTTTATGAATGAAAGAAGGGAAATAGATGAAGTATTCTTTAAACAAGAACCTATGCTGAAACACAATTTGCCTGTTAAAATCCTAGGGGATCCCCCTCCACCTAAGGGTGATCCCGTGTTTGAGCTTAAACCATTGCCTGATAATCCTAAATATGCTTATCTTGATGAAAAATAAAATATAACCTGTTATTATTAGTGCTAACCTTCAGAGCATGAAGAAGAAAGATTATTGAAAACTCTGAAGAAGCACCGTGCTGCTATTAGGTATACTCTTGATGATCTTAAGGGCATTAGTCCCACTCTATGTCAACATAAAATAAATTTGGAAGCAGATGCCAAACCAGTTCGTGATCCTCAACGATGTCTGAATCCTAAAATGAAAGAAGTGGTAAGAAAAGAAATACTAAAGCTTCTGGAGGCAGGTATAATTTATCCCGTTGCTGATAGTCTGTGGGTAAGTCCTGTTCATTGTGTCCCTAAGAAGGGAGGTATTACTGTTGTTCCTAATGATAAAGATGAATTGATTACACAAAGAATTATTACAGGTTATAGGATGGTAATTGATTTCCGCAAATTAAATAAGGCTACTAAGAAAGATCATTACCCCTTACCTTTTATCGATCAAATGCTAGAAAGATTGTCCAAACATACACATTTTTGCTTTCTAGATGGTTATTCTGGTTTCTCTCAAATACCTGTGTCGGCTAAAGATCAATCAAAGACTACTTTTACATGCCATTTTGGTACTTTTGCTTATAGACGTATGCCTTTTGGTTTATGTAATGCACCTTCTACCTTTCAAAGATGCATGATGGCTATATTCTTTGACTTTTGTGAAAAGATTTGTGAGGTTTTCATGGACGAATTTTCCGTCTATGGATCTTCTTTTGATGATTGCTTGAGCAATCTTGATCGAGTTTTGCAGAGATGTGAAGAAACTAATCTTGTCTTGAATTGGGAAAAGTGCCACTTTATGGTTAATGAGGGTATTGTCTTGGGGCATAAAGTTTCTGAAAGAGGTATCGAAGTTGATAAAGCCAAGGTTGATGCTATTGAAAAGATGCCATGTCCCAAGGACATCAAAGGTATAAGAAGTTTCCTTGGTCATGCCGGATTTTATAGGCGGTTCATTAAGGACTTTTCAAAAAAAATTCGGCCTCTGACTAATTTATTACAAAAAGATATACCATTTGTATTTGATGATGATTGTGTAGAAGCATTTGAAATACTTAAGAAAGCATTAGTCTCTGCACCTATTATTCAGCCACCTGATTGGAATTTACCCTTTGAAATTATGTGTGATGGTAGCGACTATGTTGTAGGTGTTGTTCTAGGGAAAAGAGTTGATAATAAATTAAATGTTCTCCATTATGCTAGTAAGACTCTAGACAATGCTCAAAGAAATTATGCTATTACTGAAAAAGAACTTTTAGCAGTTGTATTTGCTTGTGATAAGTTCAGACCTTATATTGTTGATTCTAAAGTAACTATCCACGCTGATCATGCTGCTATTAAATATCTTATGGAGAAGAAAGATGCTAAACCTAGACTTATTATATGGGTTCTCTTGTTACAAGAATTTGATTTGCATATTGTTGATAGAAAAGGAGCTGAGAACCCCGTTGCAGACAACTTATCTAGGTTAGAGAATGTTCTTGATGACCCACTACCTATTGATGATAGCTTTCCTGATGAACAATTAAATGTCATAAGTACTTCTCGTAATACCCCTTGGTATGCTGATTATGATAATTACATATTTGCTAAATTTATACCACCTAGCTTCACATACCAACAAAAGAAAAAGTTCTTCTATGATTTGAGACATTACTTTTGGGATGACCCACATCTTTATAAAGAAGGAGTAGATGGTGTTATTAGACGTTGTGTACCTGAGCATGAACATGAACAGATCCTACGCAAGTGCCACTCCGAAACTTATGGAGGACACCACACGGGAGATAGAACTGCACATAAGGTATTGCAATCCAGTTTTTATTGGCCTACTCTCTTCAAGGATGCCCGTAAGTTTGTCCTATATTGTGATGAATGTCAAAGAATTGGTAATATTAGTAGACGTCAAGAAATGCCTATGAATTATTCACTTGTTATTGAACCATTTGATGTTTGGGGCTTTGATTATATGGGACCTTTTCCTGCCTCTAATGGATATACACATATTTTAGTTGCCGTTGATTACGTTACTAAGTGGGTAGAAGCTATTCCAACTAGTAGTGCTGATCATGACACTTCTATTAAAATGCTTAAAGAAGTTATTTTTCCGAGGTTTGGAGTCCCTAGATATCTAATGACTGATGGTGGTTCACATTTTATTCATGGTGTTTTCCGTAAAATGCTTGCTAAATATGACATCAATCATAGAATTGCATCTCCGTATCACCCACAGTCTAGTGGTCAAGTAGAATTGAGTAATAGAGAACTCAAATTAATTTTGCAAAAGACTATCAATAGGTCTAGAAAGAATTGGTCCAAGAAACTTGATGATGCATTATGGGCCTATAGAACTGCATATAAAAATCCTATGGGTATGTCTCCGTATAAAATGGTATATGGAAAAGCATGTCACTTACCTCTTGAACTAGAACATAAGGCATATTGGGCTATTAAAGAGCTCAACTATGATTTTAAACTTGCCGGTGAAAAGAGGTTATTTGATATTAGCTCTCTTGATGAATGGAGAACCCAAGCTTATGAAAATGCTAAGTTGTTTAAAGAAAAGGTTAAAAGATGGCATGACAAAAGGATACAAAAGCGTGAGTTTAATGTAGGTGATTATGTATTGCTATACAACTCTCGTTTAAGATTTTTTGCAGGAAAACTTCTCTCTAAATGGGAAGGCCCCTATGTTATCGAGGAGGTCTATCGTTCCGGTGCCATAAAAATCAACAACTTCGAAGGCACAAATCCGAAGGTGGTAAACGGTCAGAGAATTAAACATTATATCTCAGGTAATCCCATAAATGTTGAAACCAATATTATTGAAACCGTAACCCTGGAGGAATACATAAGGGACACTTTCCAGAACGTTTTAGACTCCGAAAAGGAATAGGTATGTGGTACGGTAAGTGAACCGACTCCAAAACAATTTTTAACGCAATATTTCTCCGTTTTGGAATATTTAGAAAAATAGAAAATTAAGTAGTAGTCCGGGAAGGACACGAGGGCCCCACGAGGGTGGAGGGCGTGCCCCCCTACCTCGTGAGCTCCTCGTGTGCCTTCCGGACTCCGTTTTCTTGCACGATACGTATTTTGGCCGGTAAAAATTCACTATATAATCTCCCGGGGGTTTTGACTCCCGTATCATGCAAAAATCTCATGTCTTTGTTTCGAGCTGTTTTCTGTCAGGGCAAGGCCAGGCACTATGTCGTCTCCCTCCTCCTCCAACCATGAGGGCAACGAGGCTTGGCTAATGAAGATAGAGCTGAAGAGAGAAGAACCTATGGAGATCAACAAGGATGAAGGGATCAAGAAGGCCATGGAGGACCAAGTTCCAGCAACAGAAGACACCCTTCAACTGGATCATAATCTTCTTACCCCTACAAAAATCGAAGCTTTCAAGATGATTGAGTTGGCTCGTGTACAAAATAAGTATCTCACACGTGAAAATACTTTGTTGAAGGAGCATATCATCGCACTCAAGGGCATTATCCGCAAGTTAGAAGACCTTCTACGCTCGATGTGCGACTATCCGTCATCAACAACTCCACCTTCTTCACCAACAAAGGAGACATAATCACCTGGGTATGGGCACTCCCCTTGGCAACTGCCAAGCTTGGGGGAGGTGCCCCGGTATCGTATCACAATCACAACTCCTATCTTTACCGTTTTTCTTAGTTCGATCCTATTAGTAGTATTTTGATCTAGTAGAATAAAGTTTATGGCATGATCTAGTTTCGAGTTTTGCTTTATGATCTCTCTATGTGATCGAGTCCATGAGCTATATAATAAAGATTAGTGTTGAGTCAAGGGCTTGCTTATTTTTTCCATGATCCCAAATAAAAGAAAAGAAAAGAGAAAAAGAATAAGAAGAAACAAAAGTTCATATTGATCTTATTGATAGTAATGACTTCACATAGAAAGAGTGTGATGATTAAAAGTTGTTGGGAGTTGGCAGACATAGCTTCGGTCATCGTTGCAATTAATAGGAAGTAATAAGGAAAGAGAGGTTTCACATATAAATATACTATTATTGACATCTTTTATGATTGGGAACACTCATCAAAATATGACATGCTAAAGAGTTGATGTTGGACAAGGAAGACAACGTAATGGGTTATGTTTTCTTATATCTGAGATAAAGTATGTTGTCATGGATCATCCAACATGTTGAGCTTGCCTTTCCTCCTCATGCTAGCCAAATTCTCAGCACCAAGTAGAGATACTACTTGTGCTTCCAAATACCCTTAAACTAGTTTTGCCATGAGAGTCCACCATATCTACCTATGGATTGAATAAGATCCTTCAAGTAAGTTGTCATCGGTGCAAAGCAATAAAAATTGCTCTCTAAATATGTATGATTGATTGGTGTGGGAGAAATAAGCTTTATACGATCTTGTGATGTGGAAGTAATAAAAGCGACGGACTGCATAATAAAGGTTCATATCACAAGGGGCAATATAAAGTGACGTTCTTTCGCATTAAGATTTTGTGCATCCAACCATAAAAGCGCATGGCAACCTCTGCTTCCCTCTGCGAAGGGCCTATCTTTTATTATTATCTTCTACCTTATGCAAGTGTCATGGTGATCTTCACCTTTCCTTTTTCATTTTATCCTTTGGCAAGCCCGGCATGTTGGAAAGAACCTGATATATATATATATATATATATATATATATATATATATATCTAATTGGATGTAGGGGGCATGAATTATTATTGTTGACATTACCCTCGAGGTAAAAGGTTCTGGGGCGAAACTATAAGCCCCTATCTTTCTCTGTGTCCGATTAAAACTCCGTGACCACAAGTATTGGGCGAGTGTTAGCAATTATGAAGGACTAGATGATAGTTGAGTATGAGGACTTGCTTTTTAGCTCTGACATAGACTCTTTCTGATGTTATGATAAATTGCAATTGCTTCAATGATTGAGTTTATAGTTTGTTGGTTCTCAATAAGGGTTCTGATTCATACTTTTGCATTGTGAATAGATCATCACTTGAACATGAGTAATCATATGAAAATATCTATATATGTTGCTGTTATGAGAATAATCATGATGCCCTCATGTCTGTATTTTATTTTTATCGATGCCTCTACCTCTAAACATGGGGACATATTTATTGTTATCGGCTTTCGCTTGAGGACAAGCGAGGTCTAAGCTTGGGGGAGTTGATACGTCCATTTTGCATCATGCTTTAATATCGATATTTATTGCATTATGGGCTGTTATTTCACATTATGTCACAATACTTATGGCTATTCTCTCTTATTTTACAAGGTTTACATAAGGAGGGAGAATGCCGGCAGCTGGAATTCTGGGTTGGAAAAGGAGCAAATATTAGAGACCTCTTCTGCACAACTCCAAAAGTCTTGAAACTCCACGGAATACCTTATAATAAATAATGAAAAATCCTCACCAAAGATGAAGACCAGGGGGCCCACACCCTGCTCACGAGGGTGGGGGGAGCCCCCCCTAGGGCGCGCCCCCTACCTTGTGGGCCCCCTGGTGGCTCTCCGATGACCACCTTCTCCTATATGAAGTTTTTCGTCAAGAAAAAATAAGAAGCAACCTTTCGGGACGAAACTCCGCCGCCATGAGGCGGAACCTTGGCGGATCCAATCTAGAGCTCCGGCAGAGCTGTTCTGCCGGGGAAACTTCCCTCCCGGAGGGGGAAATCATCGCCATCGTCATCACCAATGCTCCTCTCATCAGGAGAGGGCAACCTCCATCAACATCTTCATCAGCACCATCTCATCTCAAAACCCTAGTTCATCTCTTGTATCTGATTCTTGTCTTCAAGTCCGAGATTGGTGCTAGTAGGTTGCTAGTAGTGTTAATTACTCCTTGTAGTTGATGCTAGTTGGTTTAATTGGTGGAAGATCATATGTTCAGATCCTTTATGCATATTAATACCCCTCTGATTATGAACATGTTTATGCTTTGTGAGTAGTTACGTTTGTTCCTGAGGACAAGGGAGAAGTCTTGCTATTAGTAGTCATGTGAATTTGGTATTTGTTCGATATTTTCATGAGATGCATGTTGTCTAGCCTCTAGTGGTGTTATGTGAACGTCGACTACATAACACTTCACCATTATTTGGGTCTAGAGGAAGGCATTGGGAAGTAATAAGTAGATGATGGGTTGCTAGAGTGACAGAAGCTTAAACCCTAGTTTATGCGTTGCTTCGTAAGGGGCTGATTTGGATCCATATGTTTCATGCTATGGTTAGGTTTACCTTAATACTTTTGTTGTAGTTGCGGATGCTTGCAATAGAGGTTAATCATAAGTGGGATGCTTGTTCAAGTAAGAACAGCACCCAAGCACCGGTCCACCCACATGTCAAATTATCAAAGTACCGAACGCGAATCATATGAACGTGATGAAAACTAGCTTGACAATATTCCCATGTGTCCTCGGGAGCGCTTTTCCTTATATAAGAGTTTGTCCAGGCTTGTCCTTTGCTACAAAAAGGATTGGGCCACCTTGCTGCACTTTATTTACTTTTGTTACTTGTTGCTCGTTACAAATTATCTTATCACAAAACTATCTGTTACCACTTATTTCAGTACTTGCAGAGAATACCTTGCTGAAAACCGTTTATCATTTCCTTCT